>NC_044004.1:85215037-85456622 GCF_900496995.4 Aquila chrysaetos chrysaetos | reverse complement strand
GGCCCAGGCCCAGGTCTTGTAGACTTCCAATTTTCCTGTTGGTGCTTTCTTTATTCTTGAATAATGAAGCCAAGGTTCTTCTCCCAGACCTTTCCTGCTATAAGTGTTGTTAAAACGACTCGATACGGTCCTTGCCGCTTCTCAGCGATTTTATATATATTCAATCTCCGGGTCGGAAGGGATGCGCTGCTACGTCCAATTCTAAGGGTCCAGCTGCGGAGACATACCGACAAAGTTCTTGAAAGAATTGCTTAAAGAAATCATAACACCTTTTAAAAAACATATCTCCAAAGGCACTCAAGGTACTCAGAACATAGGACTCTTGATACGGTCTTTCATATAACATTGCATAATGACTTTAAATTTTCTTTCTCTTCTGGCTATACTCTGATTCTTAATAGAGCCATCGGTAAGGCTTTAACCCATGTGAGTGAGGTTTCCTGACAAATTTAACTCACCTGTCGCTTAAGGGTATAGTTCATTCATTCTCCCCCCCCCCCCCCCCCCCCCCGCTTGCTTGTGGTCTATATGGGGTGTGATAGTCTCAATCTCTAGATAATACTTTGCTCAACTTGTCTCATAATCTTTGCTATAAAATGAGGGCCATTGTCAGATGACATTCTTACGGGCACCCCATATTTTGGTGTTACCTCTTTGAGCAAGACTTTGACTACTTCTCTCGCTTTGTTGGTGCGACAAGGGAAAGCCTCGGGCCACCCAGTGAAGATATCAACTAAAACTAGGCTATATCCTTCTTTTCGAGGCAATTCTATAAAATCGATTTGCTAATATTCCCCTAAAAAATTTCCTTATTTAATAATGCCAAAGATAATCTTATTACTGATTTGGGGATCGTTTTATACGTAAATTTCACATCCGCTTATAATCGTTTAAACAATCTTTGTCATGTTTTACCTTCTGTTCCCCAATATACTTTGTTATGTTCAGCTCGGGCAATTTCTCTTATTATTGTGGGCGGGACTATTATTTGACCTGTCGGTGTTACAGCCTGTCCTGTTTCATTTTGTTAGCCTGCAATCTAACAATTAATTCCTCATCTTTTTCGTTATAATTTCGAGTTTCTTTAGGCAATTTTATACTTTTCTCTGGAACTAGTGCTAGGGTGCCTTCTTCTGCAGCCTCTTGAGCAGCTTTATCGGCCAGTCGGTTACCTGCGTTAGGAACAGTCTTACCCAACTGATGTGCTTTACAGCGCATTATCGTGACTGCTGCTGGTTTTTGAACGGTTTCTAACAATTTCAGTATCTGCTCTGCATGCTGAATGGCGGCTCCTTGTGCAGGTAACAGTCCTCTTTCTCTCCGTATCGCTCCGTGTGCACGTACTACTCCGAAAGCATCCTTTGAGTCTGTCCAAACGTTGACTCGCTTTCCTTGACTTAGTTCCAGAGCTCGAGTGAGAGCTATCAATTCAGCCTTTTGGGCAGATATCATCGAAGGCAAAGTTCGGAACGCAATTACCTCCTCGGTAGTTATTGTCTATCTCGATAAACGTTTTCCTTCACAGATGAAACCGCTTCCGTCGGTATATAGTTCCCAATCTGTTACTTCTAGCGGCGCATCTCAGAGATCCGGTCGGCAGGAGTAAACTCTTTCGATTGTCTGCAAGCGGTCGCGTTCCAGTTCTCCTTTAACTCGATCGGTTGTTGAAAACGCAACAGGGTTAACGGTGGTACGAGTTTTTAAGTAAACGTCATCTTGTTCCGGCAACACCACTTGGTATTTCAGCATTCTGCTAGGGGATAACCAAGGCCCCCCTTTCTGTTTTAGCACAACAGCTATCATATGGGAAACACACAGTAATCCTTTGTCCTCAGGTGAACTTACGAGCTTCCTGGATCAGTCGCACAGTTGCAGCGACGGCTCTCAGACGACCAGAGCATCCCAGACTCACGTGATCTCATCGCTTCGAGAAGTAGGCCACAGCTCGCCCACTTGGCCCCAAATATTGGGCCGGGATACCCAGAGCTATACCTCTTCTTTCACGAGTAAAAAGTTCAAATGTCTTTGTGAGATCTGGCAGGCCTAGGGCTGGCACCCCCGTTACAGCCCGTTTCGATTCTTTGAAAGTGGCTTTCTCGGCATCAGTCCAATCCATTGCCTGAGGTTTTCAGCTGCTCGTATAAAGGTCGGACCAGCAAGCCGCAATTGATAATCTACAGGTGACACCACTCAACCGTTCCCGGAAAGGCTCGTCATTAATTTTTTTTGGTCTTAGGTTCGGGGAGACGACAAATTGCCTCTTTTCTCTCAGCTCCTAATTGTCTCTGTCCTTTTAGGACTTTAAAACTCAAATAAGTGTCTTCTTTCTGGGTTCTTCGGCTTTTTTCTTTTGACACTCGATATCCACCGATTCCCAACAAGTTCAAAAAGTTAATAGTTACCTTGGTGCATTGTTCTTCCACCTCAGCTACAATTAACAGACCACCCCTATATTTCAACAAGATTTCTTGATTATTTTCTTTCTTCCAAATCTCTCATTCTCGTGCCAATGGATTTCCAAAAATGGTAAGACTATTCTTAAAGCCTTGAGGCAAGACTGTCCACGTATAGTGTGTTTTTCTCCCAGTCTCAGGCTTTTCCCATTCAAAAGCAAAAAGCTCTTGACTATTGGGATCCAAGGGAATACAGAAAAAGGCATCTTTTCAGCCTAACGCTGTGAACCGTTCTCGTTTCTCTGTCAGGGTTGTTAACAAAGTATAAGGATTTGCTACTACCGGATGAATACCTTGTACTATTTGATTTATTGCTCTGAGGAACTAATCTATAATCTTTTTCGTTAGCCTTTTAACAGGCAAGGTCGGGGTGTTATATTTGGATTCACGTTCTATTAACAATTTACATCTTAAAAAATTTTTGTCTTATCAATACTAACCCTTTCCGACTTTCCGGTTTTAGGGGGTATTGTTGAATTCTTACCGGATTCGATCCTGGCTTTAAATCAATTCTCACAGGTTCTGCTTTTTGGACTTACCGGGAACTTCCCAGGCCAGACGATTGGAATTACAGCGTTATACTTTGACCGGTATAATCTTCGGCTTTCGGTAACCATCCTGTAACAACAAAGCCACTGCTTCGATACGCTTAGTTTCTGGAATTAAAATTTTAACCTCTCCATTTTTTAATTTAATTTCTGCCTCTTAAGTTCTCCAATAGATCTCTCCTTAACAGGAGCTTAGGAGAATTTGGCACGTACAAAAACTGCCGAGTGACCCGTTGCTTTCCTAATTTCATTGTTCAAGATTTAAAGAAGGGTCTAGTTTCCCGTTCACTTGTTGCACCAACACCACCCATTTCTTCAAAACTCAACTCTCCCTCTAAGGTATCTAAAACCGAAAAGGTGACTCTAGTGTCAATTCAAATTCAATTTTCTGTTCTCCCAGTTTAGCTGTAACCAGAGGTTCTGCTGGGAGGCTCCCCTCCGGTCCCCGTCAGATACGTTCACTTAAAAAGAACAAATCGACCTATGGCACTTCATTCCATTTACTCTCTCTCCTACAAAACAACAGTAATTGCGATATAGCATTATAACTCAAAGGTCTGTCTGTTTCCCATTTTTCCCGCAATTCACCCCAGCGTGCCAATAAACATCCCAACGGTGACGTTTTTGGTACCTTTTCATCAGCAGTTATATTTCCTGCGCTCTCATTCTTAAACAACTTTGCTAATGCCATGATACTTATATACGTTCAAATACCAAATAATACCAAACAAATGCAAATGACAGTTGTCCCAAACAATACACAAAGTCCAACCCAGCAATAACTTTCGCTTATGACTTACGGGCGGACGCCTAGGCTTCCAGTGCAAACGGGTACCCTCCGAGCCCCCAACCCTGCGAAGCTTTCGCCGCGCCTCAGGGGCAGGCTTTCCAAACAAACTGCAAAGAAGCAGCGCCTCACCTTTTTTCCAGGGAACGCTGCGAGGAGCTTTGCGAGTCGAGGGTGACGGTTCTCCCCGAGAATACCTCGGTGCCGGCCGGAGTTCGATCAACACTCGATCTCGTCCAGTCTCACTCGCAAGGTCCCATCCGGGTCGCCAAAACCGTTACCGAAATCCGGAATAAAACTCCTTAACGCCAACGTGAAGTTAAGAAGCGGGCACTTCGTTTATCGCAGCGCTGGGGACACGGGGGATCGCTCCTCCAGAGGCGTGTCCCGCCTAGTATCAAAATCCATCAGTTTTTACAGACTTTTCCTGTCAGCTCATTGTTACATAAGCTCTTTCCATAAAAATGCATACTGTGCTCGTTCTTAAATTTAACCTTTATAAGGACTGGTCCTTCGATTACGTAACCTTATCAATCTTCTTATTCAAAAACAATCATTGGTCAGTTACACTTAGCTCTACTGACTGGAATCTTCGATACTCAAATCGAGATGGGAAGGGTAAGGGGGTCTCCAAGCAGCAAACTGGTGTCCATGACGGTTTCCTTAGTTTCTTGAAACAGAACATAGGAAAACCAGTAACTTCCTGGGGAGGGTTCTAGGGTTCGCTATTTCCAACTTTAACAATATTAAGGTTCCGATAGTCACACATAACGCAGTTCCTAAAGTTTCTACGGCTACGTTTCAGACTTAACGTGAAAAATGATCACGTCCAAAACAGGATTCTAATTAAAGTTTACAATTTATTATATGCATAGAGGCAAGCAAACAGCGCTGGGTGCACTGGGAGCCTCTGCTCTACCAAGGCACACCCCGTCAGGTCTAATTGTGCAGGTTAAGTACAGGTTCTACATACATATTCACTAGATTCCTGAGAAATGTTATACATATTCATTAGTTTTCCCGGGAAACTATTAACATATGTAAATGTCCTTTACGCAGGCACATGGAAGGTCTCTGGTGGTCTTCAGGAGTCCTCTGGTGGTCTTCCATAGTGTTCCTCACTTGTCCGCTATTTGACCCTCCTCAGGTGATTCTGCGCAGTATGGTCCTTTACATGTTTTGATACCTTAGTGCTTGTTAGTGTTCTTATTATCTAAGTTCTCATTAGTGGTATAGCACCGTAGGTTAGTTTAAGCTAAATTATCTACAAGGATGGGAACAAAAGGCAGGAGTTCTTATCTTTTCCGGCCTTATCTATTCAAGCAAGGCCTCTACTTGCGTTTTCTTAACAAGATCGTAAATTCATCGAACACTTAATTAAGTCTTGTGATCGCTCTTGGTTCCTTCTTGCTCATCATTCCTAAGTACCAGTCTCTGACAGGCTTAATCCTTGACAAACACCAGTCCTGGGTATGTAAAGTTACAGAGAGACAATCATTAAGCAATAAGCAGTTTGTTCTCTATATCAATCCCCCCCCCCTTTTTCTTTAAACCTTTGCAACTATAGGATTCCGCTACTTCCGAGAGACCGTGTGAAGTATTTTTCGATTTCTACTTGATGTCTGATTTTATTTCGTTTCCAACTTTTGTAATTCCCTACTGTTATATGGCTTTTGCAGGAAGCAAGAACTATATACATACTCTCCTACTTCCCTTAGGCCTACGGTTATACAAGATCAAGCAAAACGGTTAAAGATTACATATGCAGAAAGGGTCACATTCACCATGCGGCCCTATCGTTGTTTTATATTGACACGAATCAGGTTACTATATTTCACACTTAACAATCCTATACGTTATGCTTCACAATTTTACTTCTTAATCAAACCTAACTCTTCTACGTGATTAAATTTTGATTTCTTTACCAGAATATTTGCAACAGCTGGAGCCCAGCAGGAACAGGGGGGGCATGGCCCGACCCCCCCAGCGCCTCACCTCCTCCTCCCCTGGGCTCCCTCACGGCCCCTCGCCCCGTGCAAAGGGAGCGCAAACGCAGCCCGGAGCGCAACGGGGACGGACAGCCAGCGTTCGTTCAGCCAGTCGCGCGCCTAACGAGTCCTGCCAGCGAGTCCGCTCCGGGGCTCGGGGCCCCCCCCCCCCCCCCCGACGCTCCCCCTGCCCCTGGGACACCTCTGATAGCATATGTCCATACATTCTGTATGGCACGTCTAAATATTTGGATGGTTTTAATGTTTTGTACCAGCCGTGGAAACTGGTTTGCTGCTAGGTGACTGTAAAAGTGAGATTTGGTAAATAATTATTAGAAATCTTACACTAACACGATGATTGAAACAGTAGACAAAAGTATAGCCAAGCAGTTAACTAGCAGAGGTAGGTACTCACAAGTTTTGCAGTTCTTTGCTCTTAGGACTAGATGTTCCTGTGCACTAGATGAGAACAATGCTGAAACTGACCACGTGCGATTGAAACTGCGTTAAGCTTCAAGATCAAAGAACAAGGACAAGAATAAAGACTTTGAGGACAGCCAGCAGGAACTTCAAATGGGTCGGCGGTCGCAAAAGCAGCCCTTCGTCTCAAACGGATCCTTCATTGCGCATGATTGGATGTAGGCAGTACTGTGATAATCGGTTGCCATCGTTTTTATGTATACGTATACTAATCTGATTAATATGCAATTAGTTCTTCTATAGAACCTGTGTGTGCTAAACCTGTGGCACGCGCGCTAGGTGGAACTATCCCCCGTGCATCCAGCGCTGCAGTGAAGAATGCCTGCTTTCTAAAACTCCAAAACGAGCCTTAGAGAGTTTCTTCGACCGGCTTTTCAGTATCAGAGGTACAAGGGAGGAAAGGAGGGGAAAAAAAAAAAAAAAAAAAAAGAGGCAGCGGTGTGGGAAAGAGAGGGGGCCGGGCAGGGCCAGGGAGGGACCGGAACGCAGAAGAGGGGAGAGAGACAGGGCCCCGAGGCTCACCACAGCTCTTGTTCTTGGCGCTGCCAGGAGAATTTGCCAGTTCAGACGCTTCTTTCTGCTCCTCTCCCGCTCCCCTCCTCTGCTGTAACTCCGGCTGCACGGCTGTCCTCCTCCCCCTAGGAGAACACGCGTCTCACAGGTCTTGCAAGACGAGGCTTCCTAGGCACAGAGCCTCGCTCGCTCGCACGCTACGTGGCCGTACGGCACCGTCGGTGCTGCATACGGACCCTGCAGCGCACCTCGGCAGTCTGACCTGCTGCGGACTACGAGGAGGGATCCTTCCACACGCGGAGAGGCAGGCTCTCTCTTGCCTGCAGCGGGAGGCAGCTGCCGGCCGGCCGGCCTTCCGTTCCTTCTTCTCTACCTTTCTCTGGCCTCGCCAGCTTCAGCCGCAGCAGCTCCTGCCCACAGCCGGTAAGTGCCCCGCCTGTCCCTTTGTGCTCCCGCGCCCGCGCCGCGCGGAGAGGGAGGCCAGGCAGAGACAGCCCACGCAAGCCTGAGGCTGCTGCAGTCAACGGCATCCCCAAGGGAGGAAAAGACAACCATGCCCTCAGTGCAGCCTCTGCGAAAGAGAAGCATCGACTCATTACCGCAGATCGCCCCTGGCCAGAGCCCCTCCTTCTGCAGAGGCTTCTGGAGATGCACTGAGGGCCAGCTCGCTGCCCTCACGACAGGGCTCGGGGGCTGCCTGCGGCCACAGCACAGGCTTCAGGGGAGGGGCTGGAGCTGGGGGCAGCCGCACGGCCCGAGCGGAGCCGGGGGAGGCGCCGGGGGAGCTCTGGCGACTCGGGGAGGCGCCCGCTGGCCGCGCCTGGGGGGTGCGCGCCTCCGTCCCCTCTTCCCTTCTACCGGCGGCTCTCGGGGAACTCCCCGGCGCTGCCCTGGCCCGGCTCGCCTCCGGCGGACCGGGAGCCTGCCGCGGCGGCCGCTTCGCAGCTTCCCGGCCCGGCAGCCCCGGGCGGCCAGCGGGCAGGAGGCACCCCCCGCCCCCGCCCTCGCCCTCGCCCCCGCCGGAGGGGATCGCTCGCCTCACCCGCGGTCCCGGCGCTCGCCCGCTGCCGCCGAGACCCGCGCCCTGCGCGCCGCCACGCTGCTCCCGGGGACCGCGCATGCGCCGGAGGGGCGGGAGCCGGCGCGCGACCGCCGGGCTGCAGTACCGCGCTTTGGCCACAAGGCGGCAGCAGCGGAGGCGGCGGCGGCGCTGCTGCTGCGCACCCGGGCCGTGCCGGCGCTGCAGTTCCGCGCTTCGGCCACGAGGCGGCAGCAGCAGCGAGAGGACGGCGGGACGCGCGTGCCCAGGGGCGGCCCCGGCGCTGCGGTTCCGCGCTTTGCGCGCCGAGCGCCCGCCGACACCGCGCGCCTGGGGCGGCAGCGGCGTTTCCTTACCGGGAGGAAGCAACGAGCGCGGCGGCACCTCCCGCCGGTGCCGCATTGCCGTTACCGTCGGACGGCACGTGCAGGACAGGGGCAGCCCCGCGCACTCGCAGCCTCCGTCCTGCAGTACCGAGCATTGGTCGCAGGGTGGCAGCTGCGAGGGCTTGGCGCGGCGCGCCAGCGCGCATGCGCGGCTCCCAGCTGCAGTACCGAACTTTGGTCAATAGGTGGCGGAAGAGAGCGCTGGCGAAACGCGCCGCCACCACGCTTGCGCGGCTCCCGAGCAGCTTGCACGGCGTCGCGGTTGCCAGGCAACAGCAGGAGGGCGGCAAAAAGCGCCACCGCGCATGCGCGGCTCCCGAGCAGCTGTGCGGCGTCGTGGTTGCCAGGCGACAGCGGCGAGAGCCGTTTAAGGCGCTACCGCGCATGCGCTCCTCCCCAGCTGCCGTACTGCGCCCCGCTTGCCAGGCAACAGCGGGGGCCCAGCCACGCACGCCTCCGCGCATGTGCGCCTCCAGAACGCAGTTCCCTCCTTCGGTCGCCACGCAGCAGCATCCGCATCCCCGCAACGATCCTCTTCTGAGCATCAGCTGCAGGAGAGATGACTGACAGCTCAACCCAGTAGAGACCAGCCACAGGCGGTAACTACTTACTGGGGGCACGGGGCTTACATTGCCCTGCCCTTTCCCCACTCGCAGCCCGGGCAGTCACCTTCATTGCCTCCCTTCCAAAAAGCACCCGAGGGGCTGGAGCGGTTACAGCAGTCAAGCACAAAGAACAGACAATTCGGGCGGTTGCTTCTGTCCCTGCCCCCCCACCCCATTATCTAGACAGGAGAAGCAGCACAGGGAACCTGCAAGGGCAGGGGGGACGGGGGGTTCCCCTGGACCAAGCCCCAGGGACTGCTGTATCCATCTGCATGCAGCATCAGGGTTCTGGGAGTGACAGCAGCCAGTCAGCAGATGCTGGCGAGAGATTAAAAAAAAAAAAAAAAAAAAAAAAAAACAAACGCCTGGTTCAGGTGACAGCCTGAAGGCAGGCCACAAGAGACCCAAAGCTGCCTCGTGCCAGGGGGGCAGCTCTGTTCAGCAGGAAACGGCGCATCCCAGCGGACCGGATGCGAGCGGCCCACCTGCAAGCGAGCGATGATACCCTGGCGATCCTGGGGCTCTGTTGGGGTGGGGCGCACCTTTCCTCACCTCTGTGCTATCACAACTCTGCTCTCCTAATCCTGCACGCACGCAAGGCTTCTTGTGCAGGGCTTGTCTCTTATCGAAGAGACGCTGCACGGTGTTACTTACCGCCCCGCCCTCCGGCGTGCAAAGTAATTAGACGTGAAGCAGGGAAAGCAAAGCGGCGCGTCGGGATAGTAGACGTTCTCGGCCGATGACCGCAGAGCCCTCGAGGTTCCATCTTTGCTCCCTACAGGAGCGTGGCTCCGCACCCCTTGCCGCTCCCCCCAGCAAGCGTCACAATTGCCCTTTGCTGTCTGCAACGTGCAGCACCTGCACGGCCCGAGTACTGCTGCTTACGGAGCAAGAGGCGCTCGCTATAAAGCGGCAATGAAGAACAAGGACGGCCCGTCAAGACGGCAGGAGGAATGCAGAGAGCCTCCAGCATTAGCCAGGCAGGGCTTGCGACTCACCTCGTGTCGTGGTCTAACGCCAGCCGGCAACGAAGCCCCACGCGACCGCTCAGTCGCTCCCCCCCCGCCAGTGGGACGGGGAGACAATTGGAAGGGCGAAAGTGAGAAAACTCGTGGCTGGACACAAAACCAGTTTAATCATTAAAAAGAAACAAGAACAATAACAACTTGTAAGGAAAAGAAGAAAAAAATGACAGAGAATGGGGTGCAGGCAGCATGCCAGGGGTCTGAAGCCTGATGGATCATGGGGCAGGGGGGGTGGTGTGGAATATGGAGGAGGGAAAGGGCCGGGGGGGGGGCAGCGCAGGAGAGAGGAGAGCAGGGCATGCGGGGGGGGGAACAACTCGCGCAGGTTAAAAACTCGCGTGGGTGAAGGGGGCGGGCCGGAGCAACGGGGGGCACATGGGGGAGAAACACACACGGGGGGAGGGTAGGTGAGGGTACAAAGGTGCATGGGGGGACACGGGCGGGGATGACCTACCCCAGGGAGTCCACCCGGGATGATCCACAGCAGGTAACTCACCTGGGATAACCCGCAACAGAGAATCCACACCAGATCATCCACACTGGGAGGACCCCCAGCAATGCCCCTCAAACTGCCTGTGCTTCGCCCCCAATCTTCCCCAAACTGGCGAGTTTTTTGCTTTTTCAAAATACTCAGTTTGGGGTGTGTTTCAGTGCTTTTCCACAACATAAAAAGGGGTGATCTTTTGGTTGTGGTTTTGCGCGTGAAAACGGGGTGGGATTTTTCCTTTCCAGCTGCACAGATCCAGGCGGATTTGGCTTTCCCAGGAGTCCCAAATTCGTTTGTTTTTTTTTCCCCTGTTGCAGACCCAGAATCAGGGGGGTTGGGGTTGTCCTGGTTTTGGCTGGAATAAAGTTAATTTTCTTCCGAGTAGCTGGTACAGGGCCATTTTGGTTTTAGGACGAGAATAACGTTGACAACACACCGACGCTTTAGTTGTTGCCAAGCAGGGTTTATACTAAGTCAAGGACCTTCCAGCTTCTCATACCGCCCTGCCAGCGGAGGCTGGGGTTGCACAAGAAGAGTCACTGAGCTAAAGGAGGATTCCAGGTAAACAGGTCAGCTCGAAATACACCACCTCCTTTAAATGAGTGATTTGAACTCTTAAAATCAGCATTTAGGCTAACTGATACCATTTTGAACACCTTCTTAGCACACAAGTAAACACTCTTGCCGGGGTTGAAAAACGTCTCCTCCCTTCCTTACAGCACTGCTGCAGGGAGAGAACCCCGGGAGGCTGCGGGACGAGGTCGTACACAATCATAATCTACGCTTACGGATCCACCGCAACAGCTACAGCCCTTGCGTTGCTGCTGCTGCTTTGCATCTTGCTTGCTTGGTCAATACAGCTGAAAGTGAACTGGAAAACTTCAAACAGCAAAATCAAAAAAAAAGAATATATCTCAATAATTCACTTTATACTAAGAAGTCTGCAAATGGTTATATACATGCAATAAAACTATTTATACTATCAAAGAAATTGATTTTCCTTTGCATTAACTTAACTTGCATAGCTGTGAATTGATACCATTAAATTGTTTATCTACAAAATCCACAGTTACAATGTGACATGGGGGGGGTGGGGCAGGGGTTGTGAGTGTTACTCCATGAGGACAGACACCTGGCCAGCTGCACTGCCCAACAGAGATGCTACTGAACTGCCAGGGAAAAGCACCATGGAAAGCCAGACAGCAATAAAATACTTCAGAGCACTCTGTCACAACATCACGAAAACAACCCCATAACATTCAGTTGCCTCTCTTCTTAAACATTTAGAAAAATACCTAACTGCTTAGTTAAACCTAATAAATTATATGCTACAGCTATTTGGCAGTTACAGTTTAAACAATGCAAGTCAGTTTGTAAATAATACAATTTTAACTTTTTTTTTTAAAGTTTCATTTATGATAGAAAAATCAGTGAGATAAGAGATCCTTCATATAGTTTTACTTTTAGAAAACAAAAAAATCCCCAGTGCTGCAATACCTCAGACTACCAAAAAGGACAGGCGGATTTCCTAATGCTTTTGGCTGTAGTAAAGCATGCAGAGTAACATATTTTTATGATATCTCAACTGTTACAACTGAGAACCCAAAGACCTGCGATGCCATCAACTTTAGGAAGATGTGCTCTGGGCTTGGGTCTTTGGAAGGAAACTGACTTCGGTTTGGTTTTTTTTTTTTAAAAGAGAGTGAGAAGTCTTGTTGCCTATGACTTCTACTGTCAAGGCAATCACCCCTGAAGATCCACTCTGATGGGAAGTTCATACAACAAACTTTCTTTGAGTGAGAAAGACTTCCATTTTGGAAAATCTCTTTCCAACTGAAGTCAAAATTCCACACTCTAGGTGTGGTGGTTTCAGCCCAGCCGGTAACAAAGGACCACGCAGCCGCTCGCTCACTCCTCCCGCCCCCTCCGGTGGGATAGGGGGGAGACGGAGGAGAGAAAAGAAAAAAAACTGGAACCTCGAGGGTTGGGATAAGGGCAGTTTACTGGGACAACGCAAAAAAAGTTACAACAACGACGGTACTAATGAAAGAGTATACAGAAAAGAGTGATGCACAGTGCAACTGCTCACCACCCGGGACCCGACGCTCCGCCACTTCCCCCACCGAAAGTCGAGAGCAGGAGCCCCCTCCCCCCGGCCCACTCCCCATGTATATACTGAGCATTATGTCACATGGTATGGAATAGCTCCTTGGCTAGTTCAGGTCAGCTGCCCGGGCTATGCCCCCCCCACCTCCCAGGTTCCTGTAAAAATTAACTCTATCCCAGCTGAACCCAGGACATTATCCACCCCTTATTCTATACTATTTACATCATGCCCAGATCTTACATTTTCCAATCAACCGCTACCACTTTCCTTGTCTTATATATAGATATATATGTATATGGACCCCCCCCACACACACACACATACAAATAGTATTCCCTTAGTCAATGGGTTATCCCTCCAATGTGTCCATCAATTTTATTTAGTCCATGACTTTGAGGCTCCATCTGTTGTAACACTTCTTCAGGATAAGAGAGATGGTGTGAGGTGTTGGGTTGTTGTATGCTGTCTCTGGAACTTCTGGCTGGTACATTTGATGCAACCCACACCCTTGGTCTGCAGGTCGAAGAGGTTGATCTTGAGGAAATTGCTGGGCGCCAGTTCAAGTTCTATCACTGTTGTTCTTGGCTCAGTTTCAAAGTCCATTCTTCAGTCATTTGGGTAATTCTTACAGTAATACCCTTGATATGGCATATAGACACTATAGATACAATGACATACATTGGCAGGTTATTTAGCAGTTAAATATCCTACAGCCTAGTTCACTGGCTATTCTCTCCCAAAATCAAATCTCCCTGAGGTACACATCGAACTTCCCCATCCTTCTGCATCACCCACCAGGTGTACCCAGGTCCCTGAGCAAAAACCACCCCTTGGATGGGTTTGTCTCTGCGTGAGGGAGGACTAACCCAGACTGTCTCTCCTAACATACTCCTCATGCGCACTACAGGAACTTTATCCCCTTCTACAGTATGTGGAAGTCTTGGTTGGGCGGGGCCCGCCCGATTGGTGGATCCTCTAGTATTAACTAACCAGGTGGCTTTTGTTAAATGTGTATCCCAATGTTTGAAAGTTCCACCCCCCATTGCTCTCAATGTAGTTTTCAGCAGTCCATTGTACCGTTCGATTTTTCCGGAGGCTGGTGCGTGATAAGGAATGTGATATACCCACTCAATGCCATGTTCTTTGGCCCAGGTGTCTACGAGGTTGTTTCGGAAGTGAGTCCCGTTGTCTGACTCGATTCTTTCTGGGGTACCGTGTTGCCATAAGACTTTCTCTTCAAGGCCCAGGATAGTGTTCTGGGCAGTGGCGTGGGACACAGGATATGTTTCCAGCCATCCAGTGGTTGCTTCCACCATTGTAAGCACATGGCACTTGCCTTGGCGGGTTCGTGGGAGTGTGATATAGTCAATCTGCCAGGCCTCCCACTGTTTATATTTCAGCCATCGCCCTCCATACGACAGGGGTTTCAGTCGCTTGGCTTGCTTAATTGCAGCACATGTTTCACATTCATGGATAACCTGTGCGATAGTGTCCATGGTTAAGTCCACCCCTCGATCGCGAGCCCACCTATATGTTGCATCTCTTCCCTGATGGCCCGAGGTATCATGGGCCCACTGAGCCATAAATAACTCACCCCTACGTTGCCAATCCAGGTCCACCTGAGACACTTCAATCTTGGCGGCCTGATCTGCCTGCTGGTTGTTTTGATGTTCTTCAGTGGCCCGACTCTTGGGTACATGAGCATCTACGTGGCGTACTTTTACCACTAGCTTCTCTATCCGAACAGCAATATCTTGCCACAGTGCGGCAGCCCAGATGAGTTTACCTCTGCGCTGCCAATTGCTCTTCTTCCATTGCTGTAGCCACCCCCATAGGGCATTTGCCACCATCCATGAGTCGGTATAGAGATAGAGCACTGGCCATTTCTCTCTTTCAGCAATGTCTAACGCTAGCTGGATGGCTTTCACCTCTGCAAACTGACTCGATTCACCTTCTCCTTCAGCAGTTTCTGCGACTAGTCGTGTAGGACTCCATACAGCAGCCTTCCACCTCCGATGTTTTCCCACAATGCGACAGGACCCATCAGTGAACAGAGCATATTGCCTCTCATTTTCTGGCAGTTTATTATACAGCGGGGCCTCTTCAGCCCGTGTCACCTCCTCCTCTGGCGACATTCCAAAATTTTTGCCTTCTGGCCAGTCCATGATCACTTCCACAATTCCTGGGCGACTGGGGTTTCCTATGCGAGCCCGTTGTGTGATCAGTGCGGCCCACTTACTCCACGTGGCATCAGTCGCGTGATGTGTAGAGGAGACCTTCCCTTTGAACATCCAGCCCAGCACTGGCAGTAGGGGTGCTAAAAGGAGCTGTGTTTCAGTACCAACCACTTCTGAGGCGGCTCGAACTCCTTCATATGCTGCCAATATCTCTTTTTCAGTTGGAGTATAATGAGCCTCGGATCCTCTGTATCCCCGACTCCAAAACCCCAGGGGTCGACCTCGGGTCTCCCCAGGTGCTTTCTGCCAGAGGCTCCAGGTAGGGCCATTCTCCCCAGCTGCAGTGTAGAGCACATTTATAACATCTTGTCCTGCCCGGACTGGCCCAAGAGCTACTGCATGAACAATCTCCCGCTTAATTTGTTCAAAAGCTTGTCGTTGCTCAGGCCCCCATTTAAAATCATTCTTCTTCCGGGTAACTTGGTAGAGAGGACTTACAATTTGACTGTATGTCCTAGTTTCAGCTGGGATAGAGTTAACTGTCTTCCTAGTAGCTGGTACAGTGCTATGTTTTGAGTTCAGTATGAGAAGAATGTTGATAACACTGATGTTTTCAGTTGCTGCTAGTAGTGTTTAGACTAATGTCAAGGATTTTTCAGCTTCTCATGCCCAGCCGGCGAGAAAGCTGGAGGGGCACAAGAAGTTGGCACAGGACACAGCCAGGGCACCTGACCCAAACTGGCCAACGGGGTATTCCATACCATATGACGTCCCATCTAGTATAGGAACTGGGAAGTGGGGGCGGGGAATCGCCGCTCGGGGACTAGCTGGGTGCCGGTCGGCGGGTGGTGAGCGATTGCACTGCGCATCATTTGTACATTCCAATCCTTTCATTATTGCTGTTGTCATTTTATTAGTGTTATCATTATCATTATCCGTTTCTTCTTTTCTGTTCTATTAAACTGTTCTTATCTCAACCCGTGGGTTTTGCTTCTTTTTCCCGATTTTCTCCCCCATCCCACTGGGTGGGGGGGGAGTGAGTGAGCGGCTCCGTGGGGCTTAGTTGCTGGCTGGGGTTAAACCACGACACTGTAATTTGGAATATGCATTCTCCAAAAGCCCACAACACCTAAGAAAGCTTGTGTTTCCTTTTTATTAGTTGGTGGGGACATAGCTGCTATTTTGTTGATCACATCCATAGGGATCTGACGACGCCCGTCTTGCCATTTTACTCCTAAGAACTGGATCTCCTGTGCAGGTCCCTTGACCTTACTTTCTTTTATGGCAAAACCAGCCTTCAAAAGGATTTGGATTATTTTCTTCCCTTTCTCAAAAACTTCTTCTGCCGTGTTGCCCCATACGATGATGTCATCAATGTATTGCAGGTGCTCTGGAGCTTCACCTTTTTCCAGTGCAGCCTGGATCAGTCCATGGCAAATAGTGGGGCTGTGTTTCCACCCCTGGGGCAGTCGATTCCAGGTGTACTGGACACCCCTCCAAGTAAAGGCAAACTGTGGCCTGCACTCCGCTGCCAAAGGGATGGAAAAAAATGCATTAGCAATGTCAATTGTGGCATACCACTTAGCTGCCTTTGATTCCAGTTCATATTGAAGCTCTAACATATCTGGCACAGCAGCGCTCAGCGGGGGCGTGACTTCATTCAGCCCACGATAATCTACTGTTAGTCTCCATTCCCCATTAGATTTCCGTACGGGCCATATGGGACTATTAAAGGGTGAGCGAGTCTTGCTGATCACTCCTTGACTCTCCAATTGGCAAATCAGCTTATGGATGGGGATCAGGGAATCTCGGTTGGTGCGATATTGCCGCCGGTGCACCGTCGTGGTAGCAATTGGCACCTGTTGTTCTTCAACCTTCAGCAACCCCACAACCGAAGGGTCTTGAGAGAGACCAGGCAGGGTAGACAGCTGTTCAGTCTCCTCCGTCTCCAATGCAGCTATACCAAAAGCCCAACGGTACCCTTTTGGGTTCTTGAAATATCCCCTCCTGAGATAATCTATACCAAGGATGCATGGGGCCTCTGGGCCAGTTGCAATGGGGTGTTTATGCCAGTCATTCCCGGTTAGACTCATTTCAGCTTCTAATACGGTTAGCTCTTGGGATCCCCCTGTCACACCAGAGATACAGATGGGTTCTGCCCCTTTATAACTTGATGGCATTAGGGTGCATTGTGCACCAGTGTCTACTAGAGCCTTATATTCCTGTGGGTCTGATGTGCCAGGCCATCGAATCCACACTGTCCAGTAGACTCGGTTGTCCCTCTCCTCCACCTGGCTGGAGGCAGGGCCCCTCTAATCCTGGTTAGAATATTCGTTACTCACTTTTCGCACACGTGAATCAGAAGTCCCTTCAAGAGGATCAGAAATGTGATCAGCCCATCTACTGCATCTGGGGGACTCCTCACAGGAAACTGGAGCAGCAGTTTTCCAAGAAGAATCCTCTTTCCTGGTTGCTTTTTCTCGCAACTCCCGTACCCGTGCATCCAGGACTGAGGTAGGTTTTCCATCCCACTTCCTCATGTCCTCTCCATGGTCACGCAGGTAAAACCACAGGTTAGCCCGTCGTGTGTACTTTCTCTCTCCTCTCTCTTGGGCAGAGGAATGCTTACTCCCAATAGCTGCGATGCGGGCCTGTACAGGTGGGGAGGAAGACATATCCACTTGCCTTGGTGACATGTAACTTCATCCTTGAAGGGGTATCTTTCCTTTACGCCTAACAGAAGTCGCCTCCAGAGGCTGAGGACTTGTGTTTTTCTCCCGATCGCCTTGTCGATGCCCCCTTCCCTAGACAGAGATCCCAACTGCTTGGCTTCCTTACCCTCTAATTCCACACTACTAGCCCCATTATCCCAGCATCGGAGCAGCCAGGTAACAATGTGCTCACCTGGGTGGCGGCTAAAATCTTTTCGCATGTCACGCAACTCACTCAGGGATAGAGATCGGGTGATTATTTCAGGTTCTGCCTCTTCCTCCTGTTCTCGTGATGACCCTGGTTCATCTTCATCTCTCACTGAGCGAACTGATTTCTTTGTGTGTTTCTTTTTCTGTACAGGGGCGACTGATACTGGCACAGGTTGGTTCTCTGGTTTAGCTGCAGTATCCGTCACTGCGGTTGGGGTAGCCGCGCTGCCTGTTGCCGGGGTAGGGGTAGCCACGGTGCCTGTTGCCGGGGTAGGGGTAGCCACGGTGCCTGCTGCCCTGTTTTCCATCTTTTCCCCCTTTTCTCCCTGAGGGTGCTGCCTAATATCAAGCAGTGTTTGGTAGATACTGGCCAGGGCCCAGCACAGTGCAGCGAGTTGTACGTCTTTGGAATAGTCACAGCATTTTTCTTTCAAATATTCTACCACTTCATGAGGGTTCTGTAGTTGTTCGGGAGTGAACTTCCAAGCCACTGGGGGTGAGAAGTTCTCTAGATACCTGCCCATATCCTCCCACATGCCGTGCCACCCATGAATATCCAGCTTTGGGGCAGATCTCTGGGTGGTACTCTTAAAGAGCCTTTTTGTAGCCCTAAACAAGACCTGAAACATATTCAGGAGGCATAGCACTAACAGCACAGTGGCTTGTGCATCCCAAGGATATTCAAAGTTCTCAAAAGCTGTTGTAATTAGTCGGAAGGAGAAAAGGGAGGCGAACGGACGGGGGGAAGTATCCCCCCCTAACTCCCCCATGGATTGGCTGTAATTACCAATAAAATCCGATAGAAGGTGCCCAAAGTATGGAAATGATATCACTGCCTCATACAGATACCAGCTTAACCTCATGACCAGTGATGTAATCATTTCACAAGTCGACATTGCCCAGTACAGCAAAATGGTAATCCCAATCACTCTCCCAGAGGTGAGAAACGTAACTACAGGCAATACATAGAGCATATAAGGACCTACAAAACGCCACCATGTAAACAAATTAATCAACATTGTGACTAACATCTATTTATCTAATATAAGGAATGCGTATGACAAATTTGTTTCAACACGCTCTGGCCAGATCTGTCGTTATCTCAACCCTTCGTGCCCCACGTTGGGCGCCAAAAAGGACTGTCGTGGTTTCAGCCCAGCCGGTAACAAAGGACCACGCAGCCGCTCGCTCACTCCTCCCGCCCCCTCCGGTGGGATAGGGGGGAGACGGAGGAGAGAAAAGAAAAAAAACTGGAACCTCGAGGGTTGGGATAAGGGCAGTTTACTGGGACAACGCAAAAAAAGTTACAACAACAACGACGGTACTAATGAAAGAGTATACAGAAAAGAGTGATGCACAGTGCAACTGCTCACCACCCGGGACCCGACGCTCCGCCACTTCCCCCACCGAAAGTCGAGAGCAGGAGCCCCCTCCCCCCGGCCCACTCCCCATGTATATACTGAGTATGATGTCACATGGTATGGAATAGCTCCTTGGCTAGTTCAGGTCAGCTGCCCCGGCTATGCCCCCCCCACCTCCCAGGTTCCTGTAAAAATTAACTCTATCCCAGCTGAACCCAGGACACTAGGTTAAGGAAAAAAGACATTATCGAAACAGTAACTCACCAAAAACACCTCAGGACTCACTGTCACCAGTTAAAAGGCTGCTAACACTTCTCGGGAAAACCTGGAAAACACAGGGAAGCGACACCAGTTGGTCCTGTTTTGTCCACGTCTCCTCTGTGACCTTGATTGCTTTTAGTACAGATATCCCCTTCTGTCAAACCCTCTCCTTACCCTCAGAAGCAGCACAACAGTGCCACCACCATGCAGATCTACCAGAGGCAAGATGCTCTCCACGCCTGAGGGCAAGTCAGAAAAGCCAATTGGTCCATCTCCACCATCCCCACATCACCACAGTACTCATAGCGCAGCTGTGCAGCAACACCCACAAGCAACGGGCAAACAGTAAATTTACAAGGGCAAAAATTGGCTCAAACAGCAGCAAATTGCATCACTCTTAAGGACACATATGGAAACAATGCAACCCGCTTAAGTCATCGGAGTGACCCTGACCAGAAAACTGCTGTACAGCGAGGAGTCAGCAGTCCACAGAACAGTTCCCCAGAGCAGTCACAGGTCTGGGCTGCGCCGCACTGCACGTACGGCCAGGCTTTCAGGGCCGTGCTGAGTTGTGCACATCCCTTGGCCACAGGATACACTGAATCAGCTCATAGCAGCACAAGATGCTGCAGGCAGCTCCACCTCAGTACCAAGGATTACACCACCTGCATAGCCTTGCCTTAATCAAACAGTGCAGGAACCAGCTCTCACACAAATGACCTTCCTGTTTGACACCAGAGAGAAGGAACAGAGTTGTTGCCTTGTAAGAAAAATCCAATAATAGCTCACAAAACCAAAATGGGGGATCCTTTTCTATGGCTGGGGTCTGCATGGCATGCTGCACATCAATCAGAGGCCCATTGGATGCCACACCTCTTCAGGTTCCCAGCATCTAATAAGACCTAAGACTAACTATGCTTTTCACTTCGTAGTGTTAGCACTAATATATAGCTTCCAAAATGATACTTCACAAAACAAGTGCCTTAAGTTGGGAGCAGGACAGACCAGGACCTGGTACAACACAGCAACCTGCAGAAAAATATACATGTAGATTTTCATCAGAGCTGGCACGAACTTCTTGCTTTTCTTGGTTTTGCTTTATTTTTCAGCCACGCTGTTCAGCAAACACAGGCCAATTCAGTAGTGCTCTCAGTGCTACTGCGCTTGAAAAGCAGCACAGGGCACTAAGCACCTCACGGATACATGCTGCATGTGTCTGACAAAGGCAGAAGCTTTAACCCAAGTAAAATCCGTCATTAATATATTCCCCCGACCCCCTGCCAGGGAAGTAGTTGAGACAGCTGCTACCCACAGTCAGTAGTCCACGCAGTCAATTACACTGCTTAAGGCTGGCCTGAGACACAAGGTCTCTGAACAACTGTTTTTATCACTGCAGCTTTGACCTACTAGCACTTCTGGTCACTCCAACAACTCCTCATCAAATTCTCATGTGCAGTAACAGTATAAACACCTTGGGGAGAGCACAGGACCTCTAGCAAGTACAGTTGTGAACAAATTATAGCAGTGACAGGGGAATAGGAATAGTGACAGAAAATAAGGCAAAACTAACCCCAGCTCAAGAAAACCAATGGAATAGCCTCTGTTGACTCTCCCCTGCCTTCAAAAACCCTCAGCCCCCTCTCATCAGTGGAGTCCTTGCCCTCAGCCAAAAGGCACACAAATAAAATCTCTACCAAAGTCTTCACTGACTGGTAAACAAAGAAGAACACCACTTGATACACAAGCTGTTGTACAGGAGCAGCTGTGTTTAGCTCACCAGTGAGCCCTCCAAAGAGAGAGCGGTGCAGCCAGCCTCCTCTTCCCCACCACTCCATCACTGCCAGGCCCACCCTGAACCATGAACTGGAAAGCCACAGCCGGGCACTGAGCTGCAGAAAGGTTGGGAAAGAGCCCTTCCTCCACCTCCAGTCTTCACAGGAGGATGCCACCCTGTGCAGTCAGCTCTGTGCTCCACCCAGGAGCTGGCAGAACTCGGTTGCAGAAAGGCCAGGGGCAAGTGGAGGAGGTTTTCTCAGGAGCTGGAGACAAAACTTTGCTCTAAGTGGTTCTAACTATCACATACCAAACTCGGGGTAAAGTACTCAAAATTATTGTCCTGCACAAAAAAAAGCAGCTTAGTGGGTGGTGTTGGTCAGTTGGGTTTTTTTGCGGGGTAGGAATAAAGTTGCCCAGGGCTAACGCTTTGCCCATGTGTGCATTGGCTAGAGCCTCCTTTGGGGTGTAATCCCCAAACCTCAGTCAACTTCACAATTCATTTGTCACAAATTTGCAAAAACACATCCTTTTGTATAGAGGAGTAAACAGGTCACTAGTCTGCCAAGTTTCACCCTTCACCTTCCCCCAGTGCTGACAATAACTACACCCAGTACCAGGTAAGGCTGAAGAGGCGCACATACAAGTTGAAATGGCTTACCACAAGTTAAAGGGAAAATTGGCAAAAGCATCAGAGACTGAGACATTCTCTTGCTTCCAAGGCGAGACAGGTCATCCCTCTAGGAAAAGGCAAAGAGACAAGTGTTACTCAAGCAATTCACTCAAGAACTACCATCATGTTCTGTGCTGGGGGTGGGGGGGGGAGACATGTTTGTTAATAGTTAAAATACCAATGGAAGTTTCTGGCTGGTTACAGCAGTGAGCTTCATACAGCCTCACATACTCATGGATTTATAAGCAGCAGCAGTTTCAGGCTCTTTCACTTACTCCAAATGCTTGTGAAAGCCATCGTTCACCGAAGTCCCCAGCAATTTTCTCCTAAGAATAAAAGCAGCCGCTGGCAAGGACCAACAATTACTAATCGAAGATTTGCACAAGATTAAGCCAGCCATTTTGCGGGTACATAGAGCAAATTCTGGAGCTGGGCAGCACTCAAATCTTTCTCTCCACAAGCAGTCTCACACACTTCTGCTAACGCATACTTGTCAGAAATAAAGCAATCTCCTGACAAAAGGCCCCGAGTGCTGTCACACCTATAACAGTACGAAAACTGGCCAAAGACCACATACTCACAGATTTAGGTTTCATTTCCACCGATGGCAGAAAAAGGAATCAACCATCCTTTCCTCTATGATGTAGTCGTCACATCAATACAGCAGGATGGGGAAAAAAACCCACCTCCACCCCAAATCAAAACAAGAAGCACTCATGCTTTTAGGCTCTCTAGGATTGCCGTAAGCAATACTAGCCAAAAAGCAGACTCCTGACTTGTGAACTGCAAAGGTTCACAGACTCAGTGTTATCTAAAGCATGACAGCTTAGGTCCACAAGGTTGGATTGGGATTCCCCCTAAAATACTTCAACTCATTTCAAGCGCTTGATGTTCCTGAACATGTCAAGAATATCACAGACTTAATTCTTTTTCCTTGTAACATTTTGTCTCTGACTTCCTCCTCCCTCCCCAACTCAGTAAGTAAAAGAAGTCTTTATTGCCCCTGTAGTACTACTAGTAGCATGCAGTAGTAGGTTCTTATTTCACCTCAGAAAATGATTGGACAAGAACATTTAGAGCTAGGCTCAAATCCACACTGTTGGAAAAGCTTTTAAGAACCCTATTGACAACATTTCCTCTATCCCTCTAACATCAGTGGAGGCAGTGAGATATTAGGCCAACAACAAGAGAGAGGAGGAAAGAAGTAAGGAGAGCCTTTTCAAGAACAGGCAGGACAAAACGCACGGTGTAGACAGACGCAGGAGAGACTGCCTTACACGCAAAGCACAACCCCAGTCTAAGGGCAGAAGGGCCACCTCACACTGCCAAGTCTCCGGCAAAGCAATTTCCAATTATAAATACCTATTTTCATTACACACACCTGCCAGGTATGGTTTCTGCCATCCTGCCCTTGTTCCCACGAGGCCTCTACCTCTCCCCTGTCTCTGACAGCTGACTGCCTGCGCACATGTTCAGCCCAAGGGCTGTGCAGGTCCTGCCTCACCAACTGCTAGTGCAGGTGCCACGAACTCAGCACTGCCTCGCCTTCTTATTCCTTACTAGCTCTCAGTAAGTGCAAACAGCAGAACTACGGTCTGATCCTTGCAGTTATGATACCCTCGTACATTTACAGCTCCCTGAGCCTGTAATACCTCCTATGTCTGGTACCAGACAGGGCTGTCAACAGCCAAACCTCTCGCGTTGGGCAGTTTCCCTGCAGCTGGGCTGGCAAATCACACAATGCCAACTGTGTCGTGGAGCCGGGCAGGTCTTTCAGCCTGCGCTGCAGGCAGTTGCCTTCATTCGCGGCCAGAAGCCTCCTCATATTTCTTCCTCTCACAGGAGCTCCCTTTTGCCTCTTCCTTTTTATTATCCCTCATCTCTATAGCCAGGCACCTGTCCAACTAGCCCACTCTCTCACCTCAGCTACCATCTGAAAACATCCTTCAGCTCCTTCCCACAGCCCTCGCACAGTGGTTCGCAGTGTACACTATTTCCAACACCAATTCTTTGGCAGTGGCTGCTGAAGTGAATGAAGGCATTTAGCTCCTGGAACGGAATGACCTGGATCAGAGACATCCGAGCCAGCAAAGCCTACAGCGCTTCAAAAGTTTCACATAAAGCTGCTCCAGGATTCCAAGTTATTATCATTATTGTCATAACACAGTTAGTGTGCTGCCCGAGACAGAGCAGATGTCAAAAAAACAGCCTTTCTCTGGGGTTGCGCGGGCTGTCACATCGCTTACTCTAGTTCGAGCTCTGCAGGGAAGTCCTGCACATCCACACGGTGCCTACAAGAGGGTGCACAGGCTGGTGCCGTGATTTCCTCATCCTCTCGGCCACAAGCCTCTCCTCAGAGTCATTCACTCAATAACAAATTACAAGTGGCTAATGAGCACTGGGGCAGTCAACGGCTCTCTGCCAAAGAGAAACAGTCTTTGCCAACAAAGTCACACCAACATTTACACCAACCAGGCACAGTTCTGCGCGGGCCAGGCAAGCAGTTCAGGAAACAAATGACTTCAACATTCAGAAGATCGGCTAACTACAGGGTCTCAACATGGGCCAGGATCTGTAAAAACTGAGGAAGGGTTGTGTCACTTAGATGGCTACCAGCAGAAACACTCACTGCAGCCAGCTGCCTTTGAGCCCGTGCGCTTTCAGTGCGAGCCAGGTGTTCACTTCATGCTAGGCTAACTCTTGCCCTGGCTGGAGGCTTCTCGCCCTACCCGCTCCCAGAGGGAGCTGGCAGGGGACCCAGCAGGCTGGTCCTTACAGGCACAAAGGCCCCACCAACTTGTCTCCGAGACACAGGCCTGGGGAGACACACTCTGCTCTGCCGCTGTACTGGCAGCGGAGGAACCCTGCCAGCTCCCGAGTCTTCATCTACATCCCTAGAGCTGAGAGACCACCCATAACCCTGTGGGACAGGCTACCTCAGCTGCTGGACTGCAGAAAGGGGCTTCCTCCCATGCCAGGGAGCACGTACCCCTCTTTCCACATCCCCGTAACTCCCAGAAGCAAAGCATCCCTTTCCTGGCTACCTGCTTCAGCCCCAGTGCTCTTCTAGCAGGCCCCTCCTCTGCCTCCCCTCCCAGCAGCCTTTCTGACAGCACCCTGTTCCCAGTCCCCTGTGAAACAACACAAGGGGCTTCAGGAACTGCAGCTCTTCCTGAGGTTAAACATTAGCTGCCTTTTAGTAGGAAACAAAAGGGCGAGATCATCTAACACACCCTGATCAAGAGAAACCAGGCTAAATGGTTTTCGAATGCAGCCTAAGAAAATCAGCACACAAAGCATTAAGATGTACTGTCCAAAGAGTAAATTTATTCCTGTAAGCCTTCAAGAATTACACAACACTGACCCCAGCCACACACTCTGTAACAATGAGAGCTTGTTTCCAAGATGCTGCAGCAAGTGGATCACCTCTTTCTTTATTGCTCTCCTGCCCTGTTTTGCTCAAGCTGATAAGCTTCATTACTGCGCAGAAAATAACTGATTAGATTTATATGGATAGCCAGAGTCATACGACTTAGGAAGAAGTTCACAGTACAGGTGCACCACATGAGGAGCTAAAACATTTTTTGACACACACAAAACCACACACAAGGACTTTCCAACACAAAAGACCTAGAACAGATATACCTCAACAATAAAGCACAAGGGGCTCTGTAACCCTGCCCAAACTTTGCCACGCCTACACGTGCACACTTTCAGAAATCATCTACCAGAAAACGCTGGACCGAGCCATTCGCCACAGTCACAAGATGCACCACACGATAACACGATATGACACGTAAGGCGGGCTGAGAATTTTAAGACAAGAAGCACCGCCCCTGCCCCCCCCCCCCCCAAGATCCTTCAGGTTACAGATCTGCCATCTCTCCATAGAAAACGTACCTGGCTAAAAGGGTTTCAAGTGGCCTGAAGCACCATATACTAAAAACAATCAGGGAGACACCTGAATTTGACAGGTATTTGGTAAAGTGACTGATTCCTGACTGGGGCCTCTCTGGGGGGCCCAGAGGCCACCGGCAGCCACCCCACGGTTACCTGTGTCACTGTGTGTGCCGCACCGCTCTGCCACAGAGCTGTCCAGGACAGCTGCTGGCTGGCCAAAACGCTGTGTCTCCAGCAGGACCCCGATGAAGCGTCTCGCACTGTCAACTTCAGCTTCCCCAGGCCGAAATCAGCCTGTTCTCCCAACCCCTGCCCAGGAACAAAGCGACGCCCTCCCGCTCCCTATTTTTTAAGCAAAGTAACGGACAAGCCCACACAGCGGGTGCACAAACTGCACCCTGCGCTGTGACCCGTCACCGCAGAGCACGGGCTCACCCAGAGGCGCTCTCCGGCCTGTGGTTACAGCTGCGCCGCTCTCCGAGGCGGCTGCCGCAGGCGAGGCTCAGGCACCGCTGCCGTCGCCGCTGAGGGGATGGCTGGCGACGGACGGACCGTGGCAGCCCCCCGCCGCCGCCGCCTCGGCGCTGCCAGCCCAGCCCCGAGCGGGCTCCGTCAGCCGCAGCGCCTGGAGCGAGGGCCGGATTCCCGCAACGGGACTGCAGACGGGCGCCGGGACGGCAAACAGACGCCTCACCACTGCGGCCCCCTCACGCCGCCGCGGCGGCGGCGGCGGCTCGGGCTCCGGCGGCATCGACTCCGACCTTGCCGCGCCGGAAATCCCGCGCGCGCGGGGCGGCCGTTAAACGGCGGCGGGAAGGACCGCCCCCCACGGGGTCCGCCGCCGCGCGGGGCGGCCCCCTGCTGGCTAACCCTAGCCGCGGAGCACGAGCGACCCCTGCTGGCCGAGACGAACTCCTGCGTGCGACAGTCCGCCCCGCCCCCGCCGCCAGCTGGGCCCAACGGCCGAGCGCGAGAGCGACTCGCCCCGCCCCTCCAGCCGGGCCCAACGGCCGCCCCGGCTGCCCCAGCGGCCCCGGCCCCTCGCCTCAGCCCGGCACCCCGGCCCCACAGGCTGCTGCCGCCGGGCAGGGGCCCAGCCGCGTCCCCGCTGGTGTCACAGCTGTGAGGGGGCACCGGGATGTCGTGGCAGCTGGGGAGTCTCAAAGCTGGTCGCTCCACAAAGGGCCAAGGAGAGCCTGTGCCAGCTCTCCACAAGTGAGGGACGCCAAGGTCCGAGGGGACACGCCAGCCAGGCCCGCTCCTTTGATGGCGAACCAGTGGGAAAACATTGCAGGTGCTGTTCGTCTAGGCAGATCTGCTGCGTGCCTTCAAAGAGCTGCTGAATATGACTGCCGTTCGTGACAAACACTGAGCCATCGGGGAAGGGAGCGAGCAGAAGAGGAAGGGGTCTGTGGCTGCCGGCCTCCGGCCACACGCAGGGGAGCTCAGGCCTGTGGGGCCGCCCTGGTGGATCACTGCCCTGCACCACACCAGTCTGAGAGCTGGGGGCTGACCCGTGCCTGTGGACCAGGGGGCAGCAACAATTAGAGGGCCCCAGGTTAGCCACAGTCTGCTAAAAAATTCTGAAGTGTGAGACCTTGCAAGGCCAATGTATTCCTTGGAGATGTAGGCGCCTGGGCTTGGCCTCCACCTTACTTGTGCTGGATCTGCGTGTCATCCTAGGGAAACGCTATTTTCCTTGTGTGGAATGTAGACTGTCCATTTAGCTGTGCCCCCAGGAGTTACTGATATTGCCAAAGGCACTCAGCAGCTCTCATTGATTACTGCTGTGATGCCTCATTGTACCAAAAAGAAAAGGTGGTGTATTTTCTTACAAAAGGCCTCCTATGGTCATCTGAAGGAACACTCTCTTTCCAATGGACCGACTCTTTTCTTGCAGTCCATAGCCAGCTTTTGCCTCTACAGCATTCGGTTTGCCTTCTGTCAAGCTTCCTACCTGCTGTAAAACATTTCTACTGGCTCCACAACTCCCACCCCGACCACCCAATGCAGCTCCCCGACCAAGGAGGCTTTCCCTGGGATGGCCCCTACATGATGGCCGAGTTGTTTCAGCTCTCGCCCTGTCTGTACCCAGCTGAGGATGTCTCTGTCCCTTGGGAGATACCCAGAAACTCCTCCTGCGGTGTGCCAGTCCCCTGCCCCTTCAGTGAAATTTGCTGCAATATCAGCCAAGTTAAAAATGTGTCGGCAGAAGTTGCAGAACACATGAATACAGAAGTTGCTGGCTGCGGGCACAATATAAACACATTTTCTCCTACGGTCCTACGCAGTGTCAAACGACACCTCAGCCCACTGACCCCCGGGCTCACTGGGCTCAGAGAAGGGTCTCCTCAAGGGTGTGACATACGGCAGCTCAGGAATCCCAGCCGCCACACTCCCAGTCAGTGCAGGACGCTTTCTTACAGTTACACTAACAAGGGTGTGGATAAGGCTGGAAGTAGTGGAAATGCTGACTTTTCTGGCCCTTTATTCGTGTGAGGCATAGTGCACAAGACTCAGCAGCTCACAGGAGAAGCATGCAGTACTGCTTGATTTTTCTTTTCAGTTCTCATGAAGACTATTTTCAAGGCTCTCGCCCTGCGCTGTGCCAGATACCAGCTGATGTGGGAACGTGGACTCCTGAGTGAACCGGTTGTTCTAAGAGTGTGAAGTATTCACTTTCCTTTGCATGAAGCTTGGAGGAGATTTCCTGCAAGTTTTAAAACCTCTATCAAATGTGACAGACTCAAAGAGCATTTAAAAAAGGCAGTTAGGTTTTTGTAACCTTTACGATCTATAGCGTGGCAAAGAGCACCGTCTCGGTGTCAGTTGCTTGGCTTTCTCCCCTACCAACAAGGTCCCAGCCTCCCGGTGAGATCTTGCCAGAGATACTTCCCTCAAGTATGTGGCTGCAGTGGCCCAAGGCCAGTGAAGAAGGTGACTTTGCTCGTGCCTGAGTCAGCAACATGTACAGCGCACAACTTACTTGCAGAGCCCAGGGAACCCTTGTAAACGGGTTTCTGTGTGTGTGTGTGTGTGTGTGGTGCCACATCTGCTACATCAGCCGTGGCAAAGGAACAGTGCAGTAAAACAGGCAGGTGAAACTGCAGTACACGCCGATACATACCGCTGTAGGAGGCATCGCTTTGCCTGCAAGGCAATTCAAATGCTCTGTGTAACAGTCAGTCGGAGTAAAGGCAGTAGGAGATTTTTCCACTGATTTTAATGAAGGCTGAATGGAGCCCATAAAGGAAGACTACGTGTTTTGCTGGTTTTGTTTGCCTGCCTTGTAAGCTCTTGTGGAAACTTAGAGCTAGCAAAGCCTATGCAAACTGATGACAGCCATATACAGTTGAAGAGGAAGCAGACTGTGAAAGCAGAGGCTTGCGCTTCAGGCTGTGCACTGGAAGCTAATACTATTTTGCAGCATTAAAGAGTGGATTTTCTTTTGGGGGTTCAGGTGAGCACTAAACATTATATGTGTGTGTATCTCACACAGATTTTTGTCATGCCCCCCCTACCCCACCCCCCTGGAAGAACCTCACACTCCACAATTTAGGTAGTGTTTTTCCATTTAATTTGTAAGTACTTTTTAAAATGCAGGAATAGCATATGATAGATTTAATACAGCTAACAATTAGATGCGTGTATCTTTACAGTGTTGGTTGTTTACAAAACAACTGTACACCTTATTTAACTCACAGTTTAAACAAATAACCATCCAGCGCATCACATGCACTGTGTACAATCACGTTTCATACGGTAGTCCAGATGTGTTGCCCTGCACTGTACTTGTTGTCCCCGTGATTCCAACGGGACAGAGCCACTTTCTTGGAGCTGAGTTGCTTGCCTGGATGTCCCGCAGACAAATGATTTCCCCACTGAATCTTTTCTTCAGTATTTTCCTATTTCTGCAGGCCCCACGTACTTTTGTTCATTTTATTTCTGGGCTGTATGCACAGGACTGCTGCTTTCCAGAAACAGAAGCGGAAACTGATTCAGTTCAGTCTAAACATTCTTTGAAATAAACCAAACTCTCTTGAATAGATAGCTGTACTTTAGACACAACCTCAGAACCAGAAGTTACACTGTCATAAAAAAGGTGGGAAACAAGGCATTCAGGCTGAGGGCGTTGAACAGTGGGCTGGAGATGGAGGAAAGAAACAGTGGATTACACTATGCTCAGTGTTGCAAATTATGCTATTATTTTGGAGGTCAGCAGAAAATAGATTCTGACATTCATTTCTTTTGTGCTGTGTGAGTTCTCTCCTCAGCATTCCAATGCACCATCTTACCTTTGTGTTGTGTCAGCTTTGCTTTTGTTTCGTAGCTCTCTGAGAAATCCAGTTCTAACCGCGCTCCCCTCCCTGCCGCCCTCATTGCTCTCTAACAAACGCATCTCTAACTGTGCCTTTTTTTTGGTTGTTGGGGTTTGGGGGGGGGGGGGGGGGGGGGGGGGGGAGCGGGGTGCAGGGAAAAGCTCGTACTTCTGCCACTAGACAACATACCTCAGAAGGCAGGAGAGACGACGATGCGTCCTGACAGAGGACAGAGCTGAGGAGCGGTCCGCCTGGGCTGGGTAGATGGCAGCGCCTTTCCTCAGCTCTCACAACAGAGCAGAGATGCAGGTGAGCACTGAGGAGAGATGAGCAAGCAGAAGCAGCAGCAAAGCGAGAGAAAACTTTCCCAGGTGTACGCTACTGGTGTCTAGTTTTTAGTGCAAGCAATGAATGTTCACCACATCCTTGCAGCTGCCCCTTCAGGACTCAGGGAGAAGGGCGAGCTTGGCCACCCAATGCAGCCCAACTCTGTGCCCCTGAATTGTCGTACTGTTCAGTTGCTGCCCTGATCTAGCTGGTATCCCTGCAAAAAGTTTGGCATTTCTGGTGCCTCTCCCTGCCTGCCACAGACCCTGACTGCATTCGTCAGAGCAGTTGCCGAGTAAAGTGCAACTGCCTTCCCTGCGGAACTGGTGACCCTTTTTCAGCCCTCACCCTCTTTCCTCAGCTCGTTGGCCCTTCATTTACCAGTGCCAGCACTGATCCTGACTCCAGCTCACCCTGTCTCCCCCTGTGAGCACCCAACAGGAGCTAAACGTCTCCTCAAGTACGCATGGAAGAGGCACAGAAGTAACCTAGCACAGGCCCTCTGGAAGCATCTTATTTCCATTTTTTTTTCCTCTCCTGACATGAATAGATGACTTAGGAAAAAGCTTCTCTTCCTAGGCCCCCGCTGCATTTCTTCTGTTCTTTCTTAAAACTAGATAATGCTTTTGGTAAAAGAAGCTGGAAAAGTGTTTGATATGAAGCTCATCATTCTTTAGGAATTACCGACTATGGAAACACCTGGACTGTCCTTGATGGGTGAAAGAGATCAGGATACCTTTGCACAGCGAATTTCTCTTCTATGGGGCTCCCTGAGGACTGAGTAATCAGAAAGAAAGCGGCTGAATTGTTGAGGCTAATAGTATTTATTTAAAAAATTGCCTGCAAACTAGTGATAATCAGCATGGTATAAAGTTGCCTGAATCACCTGTTAATCAGAATCATCTGCCAATAAAAAGGGCAAGAAGTAACCTCAGTGCCCCATTGAATACCTATATAAAGGGGTGCAGATGTTACAATGAGTGAGCCTGTAATTTTTTTTTTATTGAATGAGAGATAAGAGTTGTCTTCACACACAGACACTCTCTGTGATTGCAGAGAGGTCAGATTCAGCCAAATGCAGGCGGGCTGTTTCTCTGTCCGACAGGGTCTCTCTCTCTCTCCCGCCAAGCTACTAGCTGCTTTCCCGTCAGAGGCCAGCGTGGTCCTGGCAACTTACTCTTGACTGGGGGAAGCAACACCAAGCAGATGGGCAGCTGTGCTAGGCAGCGGCTGAAATGGGACTGGGTTTCAGGTACACCTCCCCTCCACGATTTTTCCCAGATTTTGGGGTAACATGAGGAAACATTGCCTCCCTTCTTCCCAGATTGGTCACCGGCTTTCAAGACTAAGGTCAGGTCTTCATCCCATAAAGGAAATGGATGGGCTTCTCTGTCCATGAGCTGCCAACATCATCCAGAGGTAGCTCAGGAATTGACTGGTCTCATTTGCAATGAAAAGCAGCCGAGACCCCTTTCTCCTGCCACTACGCAGCAACCTCTCTCCAAACAGACATAGCTTTCCCCTGCTGCAGTCTCCAAGGACCTTGTGGTGGAGTGGGTAGAAGAATTTTTATCGTTATATGACTAAGTGGGAGCTGAAGTCCCGAGACATTTAAGCCCCCGGGTAATTTTTGAAGGCTCTCTGGAGAGCTGTGTGTAGCTTTGGGTTTAGACACCTCTGACAGTTTGACAATTTGACCTCCTTGAGATTACACAGAAAGTGTGGGAAAGAAGAAACAATTAAAGGCAGCCTTCTCAGGTGTAGTGTAGCGCGCTGCCCTAAATTCACCCTCCCTTCCCATTTTTTTGCAAGGCAGCAAAAGGCTGGCGCTCTGTATCTCTCGAGTTCCTTGTGCGTGAATGTGGTAGCACAGTTATTTTGCTTCCTGGCATGGGTTTGAGCATTTCTGATTGACTTCTTGATCTAGGGCTGAACAGACAGGAGTAAATCGAGAGGACGTGCACAACTCGGTATGCCCGTTAACGAACATCGTTTCCCAGTTTTGTTTCTCACCACTAAGGTGGCTGCACAGCCGTGCTCAGATAAATGGTTCCCAGGGATGTGGTGATCCTTAAGTGTGCAAGATCTGTTGAGATGAAAGACCAAGGAAATGGATTTGCACCACATTATGATTCAGACATTTTGCACGTGGTGCACTTTTAGGGAGAGAGGGGAGGCAGCACTGAAGCGGTAGAACGCAGGGTGAGTAAAACGAGGTAATTCCTCCTAAAGGTGGAAAGCAAGGATGAGGTTGTGCAGAGAGCAGACGTGAAGATGTGAAATTAACGATAAAAATGTGACATTGTGGAAAGCTTAAAAAAAGAAAAGATTCTAAATTAGATCCAGCTCTGCTCACTAGGATGTTTCAAAATTGCCTGGAAATCAGGATAACCCAGGGCTCACTAAAAAGGCTCATTTATGAGAATGGGATTCTCTGGTCTATGTTGCAGGAAGGGACCCTCAAAGTGAAATAGGAAGCTGAAAAGAGGGAAGCATCCTTTCATAACGACCTCATAAAATTCCACGTGTCAAGAAAAGATGTGGGATTGTTTTTTGCGTGCAAGCGTTGTACAGCAGAGTCCTATTTCTCCGTACCCTTTAAACACAAGTGTGACCTCCTCGCGTGAGGTAAGATCTGAATACAAGCTTTCCGGGAAAAGATCGTTCCTCTTCAAAACGAGCGTATGAAATCCTGAGCTTTGCTCAGGAGGAGGGAGTTAGTGGGTTTGTATGGAAAGTTTGATTTGTGCAGGATTACCAGTAAGCAACCATTGCTCGGGTGCTCCCACGTGCAACGGTGCTTTCTTGTTATTCTGCACAGCGATGGGAGTTCAGGTTTACCACAGGCTGCAAGCCTCGCTTTCTTAATAACTAACTAACATCCCCTCTAAGAGGCAGCGATCAAAACACAACGTAGGCCCGGAGCAGCTCCCTGAGCTGCAGAAGAAAAAAAGCACATGTGTAAAGCTCAGGCATGAGTACTAATCGTCAAGGCCCTGAGCACCTCTCTCTCTAAGTGCGTGCAGCTCAGGGGTCAAGAAATCGGGGAAGGACGCGCGGGATCGCCGTGCCCGAGACAGGCTCCTCTTACAGCCGATGTCATGAGCCGGCTGTCGTGGTTTAACCCCAGCCAGCAACTAAGCACCACGCGGCCGCTCACTCACTCTCCCCCCAGCCAGCAGGATGGGGGAGAAAGTTGGGAAAAGAAGTAAAACTCACGGGTTGAGATAAGAACGGTTTAATAGGACAGAAGAAACTAATAATGATAATGATAACACTAATAAAATGACAACAGTAATAATAAAAGGATTGGAATGTACAAATGACGCGCAGTGCAATCGCTCACCACCCGACGACTGACACCCAGCGGCGATTCCCCGCCCCCACTCCCCCCAGTTCCTATACTAGATGGGACGTCACATGGTATGGAATACCCCGTTGGCCAGTTTGGGTCAGGTGCCCTGGCTGTGTCCTGTGCCAACTTCTTGTGCCCCTCCAGCTTTCTCGCTGGCTGGGCATGAGAAGCTGAAAAATCCTTGACATTAGACTAAACACTACTTAGCAACAACTGAAAACATCAGCGTTATCAACCTTCTTCGCATACTGAACTCAAAACATAGCACCCTACCGGCTACTAGGAAGACAATTAACCCTATCCCAGCTGAAACCAGGACACCGGCGCATCCGTCATCGTGCGCAGTCACAACCTGCCTTCCTCGAACCATTATGTCCCTGTGGCTTGGGAATCTGGGTCACCTCCAGGCAAGAGGTCAGGGTGTTGCTCTGAAACCCAAAGCAAAGTTACTTGTCGGGTTGGGCCGGCAGGGAACACGATCGAGCAGTCGGAAGCATCCAAAAAGCCGTCGGGAGTCAGAGTCCCCATTCTTGTCACCCTCATGTAATCAGAGGCAAGAGATTGTCTCAAGACGGAATGCTCTTGCTGTGGCAAGTAATGTCATACCTGGAGGGCAGCACATGCCTTGCTTTTGTCTTCTCCCCACAGTTTCTTTTCTATTGTTTTGAGTAAAACAATCCTGTTAACTGAAGAGAAATGTAACAAGTCTTGTTACCAGCGTGGCAATGTGGGTTCTCTTGTTACGGTGACCTGGGGCTATCTCCCAGCTGCTCGGAGAACAAGCCCAAGTTCTCCTTGTTTCCAGGGGACAGAGCAGACTGGAGTCCTCCCTTTCAGGGCATGCACTCCGTTGGGTGTCTGCTCTCATTTCCCTTTGCGCAATTACTGTGCGTCCCCCAGGTTTGTGTAGCTGCAGTCAGAGAAGACGAGGATCACAGAGAGACAGGCATCTTGGTGACGGGCAGAGCCTGGGAGCTTCTGACCCGCTGCCTCCTACGTGGCCCGTACAAGGGGGGACAACGTTGCGCCCAGCCCACCACCCTCCCTTAGCTGGACCTGGGGGAAAGCAGGAGAGCATCCTGCTGGGACCTCCCTAGAACAGCAAGTCTAGAGGCTTCCTTTCCCTACTTCGGTTTGCAGCAGCATGCTATCTGCAGTAAGGCTGCAGGAATTACTCTTCTTTTTTAACACAACCGCCTTGGGTTCCGTTCACACCAAGAAAGCAATTAGGACTGCCTCATTCTTCTTATAAATTGCAGGGTTGTCACCACAACTTCTGTACCGTTTTTGTGGGCTGGAATCAAAACTCAGTGAAGCCAGTGGATAGAAACCCACCGACACCTTCGGGCCTTGCTCGGATCAGGTCCGGTTACCTCAGTAGCTTCTTACTGTCATATCAGCTAACCTTTAACTGAAGCCATAGCACCCACTCCCCAGCCACTCTGTACTTTCCTCTATAAAGACAATCTCTGTTTAAACAGCATTTGCAAATGAGCACTTGAGATGGATGCATTTCCAGAGTGCTGAACACCGAAAGCAGTGAAAGCCTTCATGTTCTTTGGAAAGACCTGAATACCACACAGAAAAAATGGATTTTCATGTAAAAACTGATTTTATTTTATATTTTCTCCAGAGTTCCTAGCGACACTTTCCCATTATTGAAAGAGAAAAAAATACAAATCAGGCAAGCTTATACATCAGTAGTGAAACGTGCCCTTCACAGTGTGGCTACGACCTGTCCTCGCACACTTGACTACGGTCCTAGCATTTCATCTTTGCGACGACAGAGAAAACTGTATTGTTTAAAGAGCACCGAGATAAAGAAGGAAACATTAAAAGGACAAGATGGCCACAGATATAAAATAAATTAAAAGCATCTGTCAAAGTTTCTTTCCATATACAAGATAACTTTCTTTTGGGGGGGTAATTTTAATTTTTTTAAATTGACATCGTCTGTACAAAGAATAACCTTTCAAAAGAAATCATTTCAAAAAGCTGTTTTTACAAGGAGAAATGGGCGGCTGAACAAAACGTCAGTCTCCTGCAAACCGCTGCCGCTCTCCTCAGAGGTGAGCACATGAAGCTTTTGGGCCAACCCTGCGGCAGAGCACAGTGACTTGCAACCCCACAGCCGGTCGGCACCTCACGAAAGGCGCTCTGCTCCTTGCAAGTTCAGCACCCCCAGACAAAGGAAGAAACAGAGCCTGCCTCGTGACCCCGTTCAGGGGAACAGCATCATTGGTTCTAGCAGGCAATTCTCCTGGGCCAAGGTACCGCATTGCAGGATAAGCAGTTTTATTTTGCTCTCTGTGTTTTGCACACTTACCGTGAGTTTCCCTATTCAGCCTCCAAGAGTGGCATTTTCAAGAGCTTTCTGCAGCGGCCTCCTCACGGTCAGCTCCTCACTGGGGACCGTGCTCCCAGAAGAGCCTATCTGAAGAGAGAGCTTGTGTAGCTCGAGACATTCTCCTGCCCATCTTTTGAGACAGCCATAAAAATAATGCATGGGCATCAGATACTACATAATTAGATACAAAACAGAGCCATATATCAATTAATAGTGTTTCAAAAAACAGAACAGGTGGGAAAAGCCCCTCGTGCCTAGTTGAGATTAAAATCGTGATTAGTAACATGAGTTGGAAATTATTTGGAGGTCACTGCTAAAACCAAGTTATATACAGAAATCATTGCCTGTGCGATTAATACATTACTGATGCTAGACACGGCTTTATGTAGAAAGTTTCACGTACAGATACAAAGGCAAAACATCTCGTGGGCATAAAATGTCTCACTTCTATATGGTTAGCTGCAGACATTGCTCTCCGTGTAGGATTGGAAGAGGCAAATCACATTTTCCTTGGAAGATTGTACTGATTCGACACGACATGGTTCACAACAAAGTCTGGCTGTATCCCGGTGAAAACCAAGCATAACATACTCGCGCTTGTTTTCGGGTGATGCTTTTAAGGTCACTTCCAGGCTGTCCCATCACAGCACTGGAAAGCATTGCCTGTAGCCTTGAACTCGGCTTCAGTCCCAAAGAGCGACACAGAGCACGGCTGCCCCAGACTGCTGTGCTGGGGAAACACCTGTATTTCATTAACGCCTCTGTTCTGGAGCACAGAAGTTGGGAAGCGTGGCTGCCAACAGGCTATTCTGATCCGGGTAACTCCACTACCATCCAAGGGGGGGGCCAGGGGGAGTCTGCATTTTCCTCTGAGGAGCCCTGTTCCTGGCACTGCTTGTACCAGACACCGTTCACAGACTGAGCTGGGCTCAGCTCAGTCCTGACCTTCTGCCTGAGAGCCAAACGCTCCAGTTCATCCCCAGCAAGCAGTTCATCCCCAGGCTTAGCAACACCTCAACTCGCGGGGTGCCCGTTCCCCCAGCGTTTTCCTGGGGGACTGACTGCCCTTCTCCCAGGCAGCAGTCTCATTTGCAGTGGAATGACGCCCCCCAGCCCTCCCACGGGGCATTAGAAAGCTGCGAGGTACTTACTCCTCTGTGCCGTGTTTGGGAAGGTGTCGTCCGGTGGCGTTCTAAGGAAGGAACATGCTGTAATCCCAGCACAGGGCGACGCGAGGAAAAATACAGCCTTCGAGGGCTACCGCGCAGCTCCTGCCTTTCTACGCAGGACAAGAAGCGCGCACCTCAAGAGCCTCGAAAATACCGTGAAGGAAATGATTTTGGCAATGAGAGCGTTACTCATCACCAGCCAGCTCACCTTGAACAAAGAAACGTGCAGCTCTTAACAAGACAACTATTGGAAACCACCGTATCTGTTTCTGCTTGCAGGGCCCGATGTCTACTGAGAATCCGAGCCTGCTTCCAGCTTAGCCAACGGCATCCCCCACGTGTCCTAATGACACCAGGCCCAGGAGCGGACCAGTGGATTAAAAGGTGAACCCTACGGTACGGGCAGCCCGTGCGCATCCCTGCTTCTGCCTCTCCGTAAAAGTCAAGACGGGAACTCACACACCTCCGCACCAGAGAGACAGGCTCTTTTTCATTACTAAGACACAGCTGTGAAAAGCTCCCAGTTGTCTGCAAGTGTCTGTCTTTTGTGCCAGGAGAAAATTACAGCTTTTTTCCTCCATTTCTAAGTCCACCCAATTAGCGTACAGAACGTCGAACTTCTCTCCTGCGTATAGAAGAGGATCAAATGAACCTCGATCTAAACGTACGCAGCTTCGCTCAGGCTTAGCGCTTGGTTTTGATGGCACTTCTGCTCCTGTATGCTGAAGATGGCACTTGTTCTCTAGAAACGGAGACTTTTCTCTTCCAGTTCCAGGGAACGCATCCTTCACGACGATACATCGCTACAGAGCTCTTGGAATCCTAACACACAGCAACCAGGTCAGATAACTGTGCTAATCAGTGTTGCTTAATTGGAGCCAATAAACACGTATCCGGTGGCATTTGGGGAATCTGACTGCAGGGGTATGCTGTTCAAACAGGGTAAGGGAAGAGCTGCAATCGTAACCTGCATCTGGGACTAACTGGTGGTTCTCTTCTTTTATTTTCTTTTTTTAATTTTTTTTTTAACTTAAATTCCTGTCAGCTTCCACTGAGACTTTGTGCAGGTAAAAAGTGACTGCTGAAAGGATCCCTAGGCTACCTATTCCACCTCCACACCTCTCGCACCCTTCCACATGCGCATTATTCAGGTTGGTAATCGCGACGGCACCAGTGACAAAATACAAAAATCAACGACCGAGTGTTTAAACTAGCCTCAAATAGCTATGAAGCTGCAAAAAGGCACGTACATAGGAAAACTGCTGTCACCTTCAATACGCTGAGGAATCGCTGACTCCAAAGTAGAGAATTGAACTGTCATGATGATGGGGAATTAATTTATTCCCTATGAATATGTGCCCTTTAAATACACTATTTCAGAGAGTCAGTTATGTAGATAACTTATGGGAAAGACTGTTTGATGTTTACTCTTAGCGCAAACTAAAACATCGCTCTCGCCAGCCATAAGTGCTTTACAAAGCATCATCCTCTATAGATCGCGCTGCTGGAAATGGAACTGGGGTTCTGTCTTCTGCAAACATACACTCCGTAACACAACAAGCTTTTCGCAACCGTGCCTGAGATTCATCAGACGTTTTCTCTCCCGCTTGTAGTTTCTCAAATGAATTTTTTTGGCGGATTAAGTCACTGAAAGAACATTTTGCGTTTTTATTGTGCAAAACCTGCTAGTAAGAAATCTTAAATTGACAGCATAGGTACAACAAATTTGATTTTCAGAGTAGAAGTGAACTAAGGAAAAAAAAAAAAAAAATTCTACCATCTGATTAATAAACTCACCACCCAGAGGCAGTTTTGACCAAATAATCATAGTGAACACCTACAGATAAGAACTATGCACCAAATAATTTCACGTCAGGAATCAACTACCATGATTTACTCATAGATTACTTGCAACTATGTTGCATAACATGTGTTGTGAACAAGTCACTCAGACGCTTCACCGAGTGCGATACTTTCATACCCTTGGCCTGCTGAGTCTCCATAGTGGCATGAAAGAAAAGTCTCTGCTTTTGAGACACCGCCGTTATGCACACAGCAGTAATGCGTTTTGCGTCCTTCCGACTGAGGGCACTGACATCTAATAAGCTGAATTACGAAGAATACGTCAACGAAAATGAATACACACATGCATTCGGTGACGTGCCATACCAAGGAGACGTATGTCTTAAGCTGTGTTATCTAAGGCTCTTAGGATGTCGTATTTGTTTTTCTTCCTTGCTGCACTACTCGATAACCTAAGGCAGAAAGCTTAGCTTTAAAATGAAGACTAATGTATTTCTAATCTCCCTCCCTATTACTCACTGTAAGAACGGAGACAAAAGTTAACAGCTACCGCTGCTTCCAAAATCTTGTACAAAAATAGACCAGTATGTCCTTCTGGCAGTCTCAAATATCTTGAAGAGTCTTCTGCAAACTCCTCTTTGATCTCTTGATTTCAACAGAAACAGTCGGTCCCATTGCCAAGACTTGTGTCTTGGTCAAGTTCAGAGACAAATGAAGTTTGTATTCTTTTTCCTTGGAATTGCTATTCAGAATCCATTCCGTTTCCATCCTCATGGTTTGGATTTGTTTACATTTTTTTCTTTTTTGTCCAAAGGAAATGCATTGGCAGTGCAAACAAAAAGTAGTTATCATGACGCTCCCCCCCTCCCCCCAGCCCCAAATAGCAAGTGATCACCTCAGCATTTCAAAAGGGTCTCCCTAGATGTTATCTGCATGCACAGGATTCCACTGTCATGTTGGGGTACACCTTAAGAACCACGTTTTTGTTTTCATCGAAGAATAAGATACTAAGAGAAGACATTTTGTCAGGAACGCAGCAAGGCTCAGGAATGCCCGGGACCACCCCGACGGCTCTCACTATGCTCTGGATGGTGGCATGGTTGGTTGGCTTCAAGGCCTGCAAGAGAAAGATACAGCACAAAATGTAACTGCACCCAAGTTAGAATGGACCCACGTTCTCTAGAACAAAACTGGTTTCTTGAAAAAGGGCGCGGTGGAGACCCCACAGCTGACTAGCTGTAACATCTGTCTTCTACTCGACCGTTTCCAGTTGTCACTTGTAGCTGCCCTGAGTCTGCAGCAGGAAATACGAGTCTGGTCCGGTTCTTCCGGCCACTGGATTTGAGTGTCGCTCCACCGCTTTCAGCTCGAGCGTCCTGCTGGGGACAGGGCCTCAGGCTCTCTACGGACCTGCCTTCCCAGGAAAACGCCCAGACAGAAGACCTGGCAGCAAGGTGTACCTATAGGCCAATGTAGTCTCTTCTGAGTGAATCAAGTTACATGTGGGCTGCAATTTAGTCATAAAACTTGTTCGGCCTGGAGGGAGGCAGTCAACGTGCTAGCAGGCTGAGTCATTAGGGGAGCAAAAGAAACCTAACTTGTAGGCTGGGAAGTTTGACTGGTGGAATGTGAGTGCATCAGGAAAAACAAAAGCAGGTAAAATGTGTACAGATGAGAGAACGGAAGTACTTTACACCAGGATGCTAATTGTTCCAGTTTGCTCTCATTCAAGTTTAGGTTGTTTTGCTCATTCTTCCATGCCAAATCACTTCTCATCCGTGGTATACAGAATCAGTGACATTGTCCAGTAACTGAGGCCCCATATCCCACGTCAGTTGTACCTCATATTAAGGTGACATTTTTCTCCAAAGGACAAAGTTTCCTGGATTTGTATACTCACGTGAACAGGAGCACGCTTCGGTTTGATATGAATGAAAAGCGAATGTGACCAGTTAGATAACTGTATATGTTCACCAAACCAGAATACATTAATACACTCATAAAAATTAAAATGAACACAGTCATAGAAATGAAAAATACTAAGTTTTACCTCTGAATCTCCAAACCCTTCCAAATCCAAGTATCTGTACGAGAGATAGGTGAGCATGAAAAATGCACAAGATGCAGTTTTTACCCAAAGACTTCTGGTTTTCTAAGAGTGAGACTTCAACAACGCTTTTTAGAGCTCTTCTTGTATGTAGAATCTGGGAATCACACAGTTAAATATGCTCAGTCAGATGCCACTGAGAAATATATGGAACAAGATCATTTGGGCTAAATGTTCAACTGGCAATTTTGCTCTGACAAGAGATTTGCTTTTGGAAAAATCAGTGTTAAGGGTTAGACATCTACCTACCTGAAGTGCAAGTCTTAATGACCTTGCATACAAAAAGCACCGGAATAACTGTGAGATTCCGGCTCATCGTATCGTTTCTGTAGCACGTTAGTACATTTAGGAGGAATTGCTTCCAATTCTGCTGGCAAAACGCACGGATGTCTAACCTGTCCCTACTTACGGCAACACAGCTTACGACTAATGCCAGCTGTATTTTCCTTCTTTCTCATGGAGACAGCTGTTCCTTGAATTCCAACAGAAATGGATCAGAATGGACTTTTTCCATATCATGCTGTTGAAACTAGTCTCAAGAGAGAACTGGAACCATCTGACACAGAACTGAAAAGGATTCACTGGGGAGCATTCAGCTATTCTTTATGTACATGTTAGACATAATTCGAATGTTTCTTCTTCTCACAAGGAACCTAGTTCACCTGCAGGAAGGCTGAGCAACAAATGGCGCCAATCCTGCACATCCCATGCTTCTATTTATCCTCCAAGAGACTCGGAATTTGCTCAAGTATACGCAGGATTTGAGTCCCTTTTAAGCGCAGACGTTACACAGAGCCTGATCTTTTTCCCCTGTTGCTGTTTAAGTTTACTGTCATAGCTTATCAGATGAACAAGATGCAGGGGCGTGGTGATATTCTGTTTAAAATACAAATGCAAAGCTTGTTGCGGAATCCTCTGAACGGCTGTAGGTTTCCCAGCGTGGTTACAAAGACATTACTCTCCATCTAGGTAGCCGATCTCAAGAAAGGCATTTCTGTTTGTTTGTTTTGAATTCAGGAGTACCTATACACCTCAGCAGTAGTTGATAGAGATTTCAGAAATGTCTTAGATCAGCATACAATTCCAATTCCTGTATCATTTCCGCCTGCAAAAGGAAGCAAAAGCTCTGGTAGCATCCAGGCTTGTTTCCCTACTCAGCTGCAGCACAGCGTGCTCCACAGAAATAACGGGGAGCCAAACATATCTCCTGAGCCTGCTGATCAGACACCAAAAGGTAAAACGTCTACTGAGGCCCTATTTCCCATTGCCAGTACTACTGGAATTAAAAGCGGGTCTCCGAATATGCCGTGTTAAGGTGTCACCGGAAACCCGTCCCTTCCAATATGGAGTCTGTACCACTAAAATGCTAAATTGTACACAACTGATTTCAGGTATTGCCTCAGCTATCGGTGGGAACAGCCCGGATACATTCCGTCATTGTATGATAAAAGAAGTATCTCTATTTGATATGGGTATCGTACAATACAGAACATCCTCCGTACTGACTTGAAGTCCGTCTTGAATACCCTGCCCCTGGCCCTTAAGGTGCACTCTTGAGGATGACCAGCTTTGGAATAACTCTGCATCTGTCGGTGGGAATTTAACTGTGACTGGAGTAAAATCCAAAGGCGTGTGCTTCTCAGAAAACCGAAATCCCCCTCGGAGTACTGAACTGGCATAATGCCCTGCACAAGGGGGGTGAGTTGGGCCATTGCCCGCAGGCCGCCTACGCCCTGTCCAGCACACGGTCATGAAAAGCAGGCAGAGATTTTCTTTTAGGAGGGAAGAAGCAGGGGACGCCCAGAGGAGCAGCAGGAGGAAAAAATGCCGAGCCGACTCCAAACTGCCAAATAAATCTGTGAATGAGTCCAGCTGTGGCTCAGGCTGCACCTGCTAAGCTGCACGCATCCTTGGGAGACTTGCTGCCCTGTTGAATATCATTGGAGATGTATTATGAGCAGGGCAAACGATGTCAGTTAGGAGCTTTCATTCCTGACCTGGGAGAGGGTCTGCCTGGCCCGTGTGCTCTGCGGCATTACGCAAGCCCCACACACGGGCTTGACAGCAGTCAAACCGGCTAACTGAAATCAGGGAAAGGTTAAGGCCAGAAAATTTGGAGGTGGGAAGGCAGGGGGTGGGGGAAGAGGTACATCTGTTCCTAATTACCCAACAGGTTGTCAACTTTAAGAGCTCGCCCTCAGCAAGGGAACATTATATACCCAGAGGCACAGATTAGCTTGTTACTGCCCGATGGTTATAGTATCATTTTGCAAACATAGTCTTGTTAGTAGCACCAGATATTATGCATGGCTCAGGAATAACACAAGGCTCTAGAAGTTGCTCGCTTTCCCTTTTTATATAATTTAGCTTTTCATTTTCTTTGGAAAACAAGGTCATTTTGGTTTTTGCGACTGAAAAAGTGCACAAAAGGAACAATTAGTATTCCAACATGGACAGAAATCTACCAATTGCTTTCAGGGAACCAAAGTCACAATGGGTTTCAGTAACCTGCCCTCTTAATGAACTAGCGCTCTCTGCAGTACGCGACAGCAAATATTCAGCTTCACAGTGTCCAAATAACTATAATGCTCTGCTGATGTAACTCTTCACCCAGCCGAGTCTATAGAGTTTCACAGAAAAAGGCCGGATTTGGCCTTTTAGTAGGAATTTGTAGAAGAAAACCGGTGTCCTGGTTATGGCCTTGCAGGCCTGCACTACAGGCTTAGTTCACGGCAATCAGACCTTCCGCTTCATGTCAGCAAAGTCATTTAAACTCTGTGCTTTATTTGCCTACCCACCTCTCCTGTTTACTTCTCACCTTGTCTCTACTGTAAGCTTTTTCCAGGGCAGGGATCACTTCTCGTAGTGCATACATGTCTATCCCAGGCAGAGCAGAGGGGTGAAGACGAGGAGGAAGAACACTCCTTTGGGACTGCCAGACTTAGCTACCGTGATATCAGTAGCCAATACTGCAAATTTACTTACTTGAGATAATGGAGTTCAATTACAACATCTCAAGAGGCTGATGCTACTATCTGCATGAAAGCTAAACCCGAATTTGGCAGAGAAAAACTTGGCTCTGTGTATCAGAAAATCTTTTGATGCCCAGTGTAATACCTCAGGGGAATTACCCAAAGATGGACAAATCACAGACAAAGCTGGAACTCCTTTTTCACCCAAGCAATACCTGTTAACTGCCATTCAGCTGTATGCACTGTTCATACCTCCCTCTCATGCCTCAGAGTGTCAGGTGTAAGTTTAAACTTCAATTAAACTTCGTTTTGCCTCTTCAGAACCACCGGTACTAAACTCATCTCGGGACGTTTTACTTGCAGGAGCATTCGTATGGCTCACTGTGTTTCTTTCCAGAGGTTTGAAGTTACTCTGGGAATTAAGCCCCGAGGTTATGGAGCACGTTAAGGATTTTCTGGTTGCAGGTGCTAACAAAGGCTCTGTGTAAGGACTAGGAAGCTCTTGATTACAGTGCTTCTTTATCATTACTTGACTTTTGGTTTCTGAGAGTTTCTTTACCTTCATGAAGATACGTAACGCTTTTTGCTGCCCGAGAATCTGTGTTCTCAAAGTCTCACCTCGACTCTTAAAAGGAGAGATTTGCTTTCTGTCTTAAATATGTAATTTCCCATCAGCTCTCGGCAGGATTAGGTTTCGGTCAGAGCAAGGAGAGACCAGTAACAAGGGCTTCTAAAATGACTACATCCAAAACTGTTTTTGAGCAAAGCCACCTTTGCTCTTGAGAATGCACATTATTGAGCAATCTGAGGTTTGATCCAGACTCTCCTAATAGGCAAAGGGGGGGTTCTTCCCAGTCTCTGCATCAGGCATCGACTAACCCTGAAATAGATGCTATGTATTGACTGTTAAAAGAGAGCTTTTCTGCCTCAGAAGGTAGAAACCTATTTTGCATGTCTGCCAAATGTAAAAAAAAAAAAAAAAAAAAAAAAATTTCTAGTGACTGAGTTGAAATGGTTATTCTCTAGCAAGCGCTAAATCCTGGGAGTTCATCAGCACCTCAACTATCCTTTTACTTCTTTGAGAGCCAAAAGAGCCAGACCCAATAACCTTAGGAAATGGGAACCTAAACGCTGTTGGACTGACAACAACACACCTTCAAGCCTTTCTAAGAAGCTGCTATGCCTTTTTTTTTTCTCCTATCATCAGAAATACAGAGGAACCTGATTGAAATTGTCCTCCAGTAGAATCACCGATTGTCCGATGCGTACTTGACTCTTTGCTTTGTTTCTTTTGTAATACTGACGGCAGCCCATAGCAGATGTCTCATTTAAAGTGAAGAATATTTTAGGGGGCAGGATCAGCTGAGCTAGATGCTTTTTTTTGTACTCCTTTGAACTGAAGTACTCGAACTCTTCCAATTTAAGTATCATGTACCATTTTCTCCTAAACAAAAATCAGAGCGACACTCACTTATGGTTGGAATAAAGTTTTTATAACTAAAGCCGCAACGGGAAATGCTAACCCAGTCTTAAGCAGAGGGATACGGCAGGCATTTTTGTAATTTACGTGTCCTTAAAGTTTGAACGAAAGAAGTCCAGGTCTGGCGCTTTTAAAATTTCTAACCTGTATGCCGACTTACCGGTTTGACAGAGGACTGCTCCCATCAACGATAAAGCCAAAGGCCCAGTGCAATGTATTCAAAAGTAATGACTCCACCGCTTCCTGTTCCCTTTCATTTTTGCCTTCGATCCAAAACCTGAAAGCCTGCCATTGCGGTTGGGGGTAGTCAAGTAAGTCATCTCCTCCTTCAAAGAGACACTCCTGCCTTCTCTGCTTTCTCTGGGCTCCATCCCCTTTGGTACATTTCTCCACATGCCATTTTCAAAGGGTGACTTCCTTGGGTCCTTAAGCCACTGAAATGCCACGTAAATTTCAGAACTAACTGCTAAGGCTTCACCGTGGCAGGAATAAAGACTCTCGAACGTGAGGTTACAGCGAGACCAGAAACCCTACCTTTACTGACATTTCCTGCAGGCATCATTTGCGTGTACCCCCTGTTTTAGGCTAGCCTCAAATACCGCATCCTACTTTCAGGTTTCGGTAGACTCCAGGGGGGGTCCATGCTGCTAATAATGACACTGGGCACTGGATTTTAAAGAGCTGAGTTCATCCACCTAAGTCACGGGGCTAGGAGCACACTGCCCTTTCTTGCTCCTCACATGCAACAATCTTATAAAAACCAGAGGATATTCCAAAAGTCAGTTGGCCGGGATCTACTGTTTTTGCATCCACTTGGCCCGCCACAGAAGTGATTCATTTGACTCTTTTGCTTACACTTAGAGCATCCTGACTGCTCCTATAGCTCCACAGAGCCTCTCTGTCATTGTGACGGTCATGCCTCATGAGGCACGCATTCTTCCTAGAGCGTGCTATGCTGACTGACCCCAGCGTGGGTCTGGGAGCAGACACTCCTTCGAGGCATAACGACTACTGTCTAATATGCAATTTTCTGGACCTGGCTTGTATTATGTTTATTAAACACGTTAATAACAAGTTCACACATCATAAGCACTATTCAGGAAACATTTTATGGCAATTTGGGTTCTGGCAATTTGAGTATTAGTTCAAAAAACTAATACCATGTAATATTTTTTAAATTACCTTTACAAGCCTGTCTTTTTACTAGCTGTTCTAACCATCACTCCTTGCAGCACAAGACAAAGATATCACTTATTTACTAGATCCAAACACGTAACAGGTGACCAGCTGCCTTCTGCTGACACAGGAAAGAAAATGCATAGTTTACGGAAACAGATAGTGCAAAAGAATCAATAAAGACCGTACCTTTGGAATTGGGAATTGGCATTCCCCTGAGCAGTAATAGGCGTCGAAGGATTTAGGAGAAATAATCCACTCGCTCCAGCCAATGTCTGCAAAATCCACCTTGAGATAGCGCCGGGCGCAATACCTTGGCTCGTTCCACTGCTTCCTCCTCGCCTTCTTCAGTGTTTGCTCATCGAACTGGAGAGTCTGGCTCTTCTGGTGATGATTCTTCCTCTGCTTTTTCTTACTCTTTGCCCTCTCTGCTAACCGTGGCTGGAAGGTTTTGTACGGTTTTCTGTCTTCCCATCTCTCATCCTCATCGTACTGGTACTCGGCTCCCGGAAGCTCATTATTCTGCAACGGCAACAGGACATTTGCAGAGCGTTTTCGCCGCCGCTTCCCGAGGCTGCTCCTCACGTGGTTTTCTGGCCTGGGAAAGACCCTTGCCAGAGGATGACGGTGCCCTTGCAAACTAAAGACAACGCTCTCTGGCTCTGAAATAGCAGAATCATTGGCATAAATCAGAATGTAGGGTTCATAGCGAGAAGGTGCCCTTTTCCAGGAGCGATGGCTGGTCAGATCCATTTTGACGCCGATCAGGAGTTCGTTGTTTTGTTTTGCCTCATGCAGGAGCTGAGTGATATCCTTCCGCTGCCAGGAAAGGACATCCTGGTAAGCAGTGGAGACATTTATTAGGAAATGTCCCAGGCTCCGAGTCTGGTTCCCAACAAAAGGAAAGGCCCAAACTGAAAGATGTATCTGAATTTCAGGTTTCCCCTGCCCGTGACGAAAACAGCCTCTAGATTGGGAACAGTTCCACTTAGCATGCAGCAGATCACCAATATAATAATGCACCGAAGCTGACAAGACGTTTTCAGACTCTGTGAGTGACGTCAAGTTAAAAATGTACATCTCCTGGCTTTCAGGGCTCCCTAGAAGAAGAAATACTTAGATAAGAATGTGGGCATTTCAAAACGTTATAAAAAAAGGACCGAGCGCAAGGCTTTCTAGGTTATACATTAAGTTCACAGGAAATTTTCACGCGGCGCTGTGGAAACAGGTTTAGGCCGCTATTCGGAAAAATAACCAAACTGGTAAAATGGTGACCATAAATCACACACGCTTTCATTCTGGTTTCCTTGTAATACCTATCTCCATCCAGAAGTACTCACACATTTCCTACTGCTCCTCTGACGTCAGGAAACAAACTAGGGCACAGGAACACAGCTCGATTAACAGACGCACTAAAGACTTCAACTATCATCCATAAAATTGAGCGATGCCACAGGAAGGTTTCGCTCTTTTGTCTTCCTCTTTCTGTAACATTTCCACCCCTCCCCCCCCCCCCAAAATTCACTCAGGTGCCGACGGCTGCCCCGTCATGACTAAAGAATTGTCTTTCTTTGTCCACGACAACTGGGACATCACCAGGACATCAGTGGCACTGAACCGTGCCTTAGCCCAGACCTAGCCGAAGCTGGAGAAAGGCTCCCGCTGCCTTCACTAGGCACTGGATTGTCTGTAAACTTTCATTATCCTCTTGAGCCACACCCTCAGTGGGAAAGAAAAGATTTGCTTCCCTACTAGTAGAGGCTCAACGTGGCAGCGAGGAAGAAAAAAAGCCTGGATTCCAACAGGGCACGATTCTCAAGCGTTGCCACAGGCTTTCAAGTGTACTGCCAGGTAAGTCACTTAAGCTCCGATTGCCAAGCCGTTCAATCCAAAAAAAAGCCTAGCTGGTTCCTTTAAACCTTCCACTCTGCTCCACCGTGATCCGGGCCTCACCTACAAGACAGGGACTTTGGGGGCTGGGTGGCATTTACTCTTAGCTTCTAAAGATGTCAGAGAGACTACTAAAGAGGGACCCAAAACCATGTAACATTTGATACAGCTACCTACGTATATCAGGATGCAAAACAGGTAAGCAAACATAGACAGCACTACACGTTTCAAAAGCTAAACAAAAAGACAAATTGAAATCCTGTGTTACAAAGGACATTTCCTCTTGATATTAACCATTCCTCCATTACAACGAGACCAATTTATTGGCCCCTCAAGTGGTCAGTGAGCTCTGCACGCACAACTGGGTCTTCATGACACAGAGCCCTTCGTAACAGCAAGGTCAGAGTTGGGCACAGAAGAAAGTATAAAGTTATTGACAACAAGCTTCGCACACAAAGAAGGAATGTGGCTCACCTCTAAAGACACGGGGAGAAGAAGCACCAGGATAGAATCACTGTTTAATCAGTGATTAAGGCTTGAACATCAGCTCTGGAGAACGAGACGATTCACCTTTTATAACAAGCTAAAGACACGCAAGCTGGTCTGACAGCCTTTTGGCTAAGTCAGACACTAATCACAACCGAAGTTTCCCTCTAGAATGATCAGGCCTAGGACTGCTTCAATTACACTGGGTAAATTTAGTCATTCCACCTAGGACATTTCATCAGTTTTCATGCCAGTCAGAGTTACAAAGTATTTACTAGCATAGCTGAAGGTAGGTGAACAGTACTAGAGCAACCCCAATAACCAAAAGAAAGCCAACCCAAAATGTCTTGGTTTTAGGGGGTGGTGGTGGCGGTGGCAAAACATACCCACTCGCCTCTGTGCAGAGGGAAACAAGCCAAGGACGATCCTTCTTAATGGTCCGGATGTTACCTTATCGATTAGGAGGGATGCAGGGGACTGGAGTTTCCACAGCTGTGAAATTAGAGAAGCCAACCTAACCACCAGCATCTTGCACAAACCCAAAGATGCGCTTCTAACACAGGCTGATCTGTGGAAACAGATGGCTAACTACTTTAATCCCTCATAGGGTGCAACAGAAAAGCTTAGGGGAAAGGTTTAATTTTTGTTTTCGAATTTCCTGCTTGGACTGCAGTTACATCTGTCCTTCAGAGTAAGAGAAATATAGATCCAATCGTTAAGGCCCTATTGAGAGCTATAAAACCAGGCTGTATGGAAAAGCCAAATGTAGTAAAGCAAAGGTATGCTCTGCAGCCCCCCAAATGGCTGGAAACAACCCAACACATTAGGAAAACAAGGGAACACGGAGTTAAATGCTTCGCTGACATCATGGCACGTCAAAACCCTCTCTGAAGGCTAAAGAGAAGTTATAGTTTACAGAATTTTGCAAGAGTGTTGCTCTTTTTATTTATTTTTTTATTCCAAGGAACGAGAGGCCTAAAGATGATCGTGGACTAGAGAACAGCCTCCCCACTTCCACTCTCAAAACACTTTAGTAAGTCTCCTGCCCAAGCAAGGGAAAACATCGTTTCCAGTACTGAACTTTCAAAGATTATGACAGCTTTAAGTTCTGGGTGACAGTCCATGCTTCCAGCCTGCGATATCCCAACTGCTAATGCCATTCAGGTAAGTCCAGCAAACGACTGTATTCCGCCTCTGCCTCCTCATCCCTACCCCAACAATCTAAGTGGCCTCCTCTTCTAAACATTTTTTCCTCACCAATATTCTAACCCACACATTAAAAAAGCAGGAATCGGTCTCACTAGAAAGACAGAACCCTTCTCCCCAGTATATCACATGCACTGCTTCATGAAATTAGGGAAAAAGCAACATACGCTTTTCCCAGTGAAACAGGGGAAAACAAGGCCAAGTCACTTACGGGAGGCACCCTTGTTTACACACTCAGCTCAACCTGATGGTGGATCACACAGGTAAGTTCCCAACAGCTGAAAACTTAACACACCAAAGCCATCCAATTTCTAGCTATTACTTATGCCTGGGGCACGAGATCTTCTTTTAATTCGATCCTCCTTTTCATGCCTCAAGCCAAAACCAGCTGTTTATTACATTTGTACTAAGCACGAACGAGGACCTGACCTCTGCTTGGTTTGTAATCACTAGTATAATAAGGTTAATATGTAATTTGGCAGAGCACGAAGTACATCAGTCTTAGGAACCAGAATTTATGATGTCTCACAAGCTCCTATTAAAGAAGTTATTATTGGAATTGCTGTTGTATGTTGAATGACAACTTTTGATTTTGATTTTTAGTAAGAACTCCACTTAACACATACTGCCTGTTCTAAATTGGAACACAGAACAAGCTGCTTTTGTTTGTGAAGAAACCCTAGATGGCATGAAACAGACACAGGAGGAATATATAGTTTTGATTTAAAGCAAAACTCAAGAAGCCACTCTTGGTGTTTAACTCTACACCCAAGACCAAATACTTGCAGTAGATGGTGCTATTTTCTTACTGCCTGACCTCCAAGCTCAAACGGCTCCGAAGAGTTTTCGGATCATTCACTCTGCAAAGTATCTTGAAACCAGTTACCGGCAGCCAGCACAGATGTCTACGGATTTGCTGGCTTTCGGCTCAGAGAAACCCAACTGCGTGACCTGGGTCTCTGTCACAACTTAGGAACACTGCGTCAAATACATCTGTTGGGTGACAGCGATACCCGACTCTCAGATGTGAGCAACGCACCGAAATAAGCATTCCCCAGGCTAGTCATTACCCTTAAAAATGACAGACACATCAAGGAAAATTCAGCTTTACAATATCTACAAACGCACCTTTTCCTCAGGAGAATTTCATTTCACTTAAATGAAACTTTGTCCTTAAACCCAGAGGACAGAAACTGCTGAAAATCTGTCCCCACAATAATGTAGTTTAAACTATTAGCCAAGGTCGGGAGCACTGTTTCAACTTTTCACCAACATCAGGAGGTATCGAGTAGCATCTAACCACATTTCATTGTGATGCGAGAAGCTTTCCATGAGCCTCATCCAGCTTGCTCTGCTGACACAGGTGAAATTTTACTGAGTGATGTGAGCTGAGACTTCAGTCTTTACAATGACTTACACTGATAACTCCTCTCATATAAACAGTCTGATTGACTGATTTCCCCCCTCGCTAATCCCAGAGAACCCCAAACCAAAACCCAAGCCAAATCTAAGTAGGGCTTAAACTCTAATACCTTGCCAATGATCAGTAAATGGTATTTCCTAGGATGCCACCACCAATAGCTCCACGTTAAATGGAGGGGAGGAGTGGGCCAAAATGCAGGGTGAAGTCCATCAACACTTGCTCAGCTGCCAGTGGAAAGAGGCAGGCTGACTAAGCCCAGCTAAGGCCTCTGGTCAGTTTGCCCTCTTATAACACGACCTTGAAAGCCTCAAAGGCAACAAGACCTCCTTGCAACAAAGCCCTCTATTGGTCTAGAAGGATCAAGTCAGTTTCGCAGGTGAAAGCAAGCAAAAACACCGGCCCAGAAACCTATGCCCTAGAAGATCATGGCATCACAATAGCTTTTTTCTTATTTATGTTTTCAATATCAAACAAAAATGGTGAAAACAGCAGCTTTGCAGCAGCCTTCTTTGTGCCAGTCACCCAGACAAGAAATGGTCTGTTGCAGACATAGACAAGAATCTGATGCTAAAGTATGACCTTTCGGAGGGATGCTGGGCAGAAGGTCCCCTTTTGCCTGGGCTGGCTCTTAGGATACAGCGGCGGTGGGAAGATCGTACGAACCTTGGGCATCCCCGCACTGCAGGCAGCTGCCGGAGCAAACTCACAATCGGGTCCGTCACCTTACTGCCTGGCAAGATTCCGTCTGGTACCTTTCAGCAGCTGTACTTGGTAAACCTTGCGCTCATTTGTGGCAGTATACAACCCAATTCAGTGGCAACTCAGTATTATTTGAGCAGGAGTAACTTCCCTGGCTCACCTAATACCCTTCCCAACTCTGCAAGCAGCCGATTTCTATCCGAGCACCGCTACTTGAGCTAAGCGTGTTAGTTTCTTACTTAAAGTGAGTTCTGCTAACCCAGATTTGCTCTTTTGTAGTACAAAACAGGAAGCGCAGAACACTTCTCGGCCACAAAGCACGTAAGGAGAAGATGACTTAAGAGGAAACAAGCAAAGGAAAAGTACGTACAACAGAGCTATACGCAAGGAATACGATGCTACCTTCCAGATACTCTGAGGCCAGATTTTAAGGGCAATCTCTGCTCCCCACCAAGGCATCACCGTATGTTGCTGCCAGCCCGATGAGGAATTTTCAAGACCAAGCTCTGCACAACAGAGCTCTTTTGAATTGCAATAGGTAAGACATAGCCTCGCTGCGCTGTTCGTTAGTATCGCTCGCTTCTACAGTGTAGAGCTTTGGAGCGGCAGCCACGAGCTGGGCAAAAAGGTACTCGACGAGGAGAACATCTCATTGTTTGCATTCGTGTAGAATGCAATTGGAAGTTGCATGCAGTTAAATGGATAGGCTACATATTCATCGGCCTCCTCAGCCCATACGCAAGTGATCATTCCACCTGTGCGCTCTCCCCTTGCTCGAAGGGGGAAACCCAGACCCCAGTAGCACCATGGCAAAGCTTGTACTGGGCCAGCATCACTCCCCCACTCTCCCGTACGAGCGACAACAGAGCTCTCCGGGGTGGGGGGAGAGCAGAGGTACAGTCCCTCCAGGCCTAAAGCAGAAAAGCCTTACTGTGTCACACAGGTGGTTGTCACCCAGACACCGTCAGGGTGTGCCGTCACTCACTGTTTGGGGTATCAGAGATGCCAGCTTATTGACGGATAGCTCAGACGAGAAATGAACCCAGCTCATAGCACTACAGCTGAAGTACTTGTACTCGCTGAATCTTCAGAGGCATGACCCATGCTTCCTCACCTTCCTGCAATAACCCACAGCTGTATGGATTGCCTGTTACTGGCATTAAAAAGGTATTTTAGGAAAAAGCAGTAGGTCTGTGGAGACTGACGTCACCAGCATGAACATATTCATGTTCCAAGGGGCATTTCCAGGCATCAATAGGCTGGAACGAGACCACTAACATGTGGTGTGTTTACCTTTATAGAGGATGCACTGACGTTTTTATGGACTGCCAAATCTATCCCACGGGTGAAAAAGGATGCAATAATGAGGACTATTTAGTTATATAGTCATCATTAGCCATCATTTAAATGAGATATTAAAGTGGTGCCCTTGTGCCACTGCACCGCTAAGAACGTATCAGTGTTTCCATTGTAAAACTTGGTTTTCATGGGTTCATAGCCTAGCTACAAAAGTTCACTCCAAGCTGGAAATGGGAACAAGTTCCAGAACAGGAACACAAATTTGGAAGCCAGATTTCTTCTTTTCTCCCACCTTTGCTCTTACTCGATTGCTGCTTCCCCCTTACCAGTTTGACTATTATGCAAAAGAAAAATATAGGATCCCATTTTCTCTTTGTAAAGAGCATAGGACTTGGTGTCAAACTGGTTTTGTTAATTCTTTCACATTTATTAATTCTTACTATCAAAGCAGGTAAGGTCATAACAGCTCGTACCTTGATATAAACAAGTCAAAAGTCCACCACTCTGACTAAAGCTATCGGCTACTTAAATAAAGAACTTCAAGAAACAGCTACTTAAGTAAAGAACTCCAAGAAACAGCAATGGTGTGTGCTCAGGATCTAACTTACATGTGGATTTTATGATATGAAAACCACAGATATGCACATTTCACATAAAAAATAGGCTGCACAATGGGCAAATGATCTCTCTTCCTATATACTTTAAGCAGAAAGACCACAGCAGGTCTGAAAACTAAACATCAAACTCAAAGGTAGCATAAGCTAAGCAAATAAGAAGGTTGCATCAGTAAAGGACACAGATCTGGGAAGGGGAACACAAAAAGCCAACTCTACTCCTTCTCACAGTCACGATGGATTCCACTTCAGCTCGTGGGAACAGGTCGGCTATATGAAAACCAAGATGCGCACAGTTCGTCTGTCCCCTCGAGGCCAGTACTCTTCACAAGTGAAGTGACAGGCTCTAGAAACTGTGACCGACTGGCAACCGTGAGCACAGGCCATCCACGTGCGTGACAGCACAGCGAGACAGGTGGTAACAGAAGCCAGAAAATTCACATTCTGAGTCTGGTCCCGAGAGGCCAAACCTACAGAGATCCTGCCTATTTGCATTAGAGAAGGTTTGCAGATTAGAGCCCAGCCTGCCCAAAACATAGCGTAATCGTCTTCAAGTTCATTCTGCTTGAAAAACTACCAGAATGCTGCTGCTTGCATTTTATTTATAGGGGTACAGCAAAAAAAAAAAAAAAAAAAAAACCACAACCAAAAAAACCAACCCCAAAAAACAACCCAAAAACCAAAACAAAACAAAAACCAAAAAACCCCCAACCCAAAACCCCCAAACCAAAAAACCCCACGCTCTCACCATCTCCTGCCCGAATGGTTTTAACGCTTTCGTTACAAAAGACCTTTAACGTTACTAGAGCTCAAAGAGGTTAACGCTTTCGTTACAAAAGACCTTTAACGTTACTAGAGCTCAAAGAGGTTAGAATTTGGCCCGTACTGGTTTTTGCAGGCTGACAGTGGCCGGCGACTAGCTGGTTTCCCTGTGCAGTACTCTGTTTCCCTTGTTTGCGTGGGCATTTCATACCACAACAAAGGAAAGAAAGGCGTTTTGAAAAGGAGGAGAACATAGTTCTTAAACCACAAAAATTGGCCTAGGGGCGGGTGTAATACCTAAAATTACTTGAAATTCAGTCAATAAAAAAGAGTTTAAAGTAATTTCTGACTGTATAGCTTTACTATAACATCATTAGAGGGACCCTCCAATTAAAGTCGAGTTTTTTAAATGACTCATTTGCAAGACATGCTGCTTTAGCGATGCTACGATTAAAAGCGCTTTCAAAAGCAAACTGAAAGTCTTGCGCGTAAGGCTTTAATCTTTCCGCTCTCTTTTATTTATTCTGCGCTCTATCTTTCCTCCAGATCCTGAGCCTCAGAAGTCGCAGATCAGCACACCTCTACGGGAAGCACTGAAGGTAAGCAGATTTATATCAGCTGGAGGTCTGGTCATTCAGCGGTTTCACTAAGCAGCAGGAGAAAAGAATGGTCGTGTGCAGAAACCGATGCACAGACTCGACCGCGCAGTTTAAGAGTACGCTTGCCAGAATTGTCAAAGTGTTCGGCTCTAACTCATATATCGTCTGACCTTCTTCCTATCTGTCTTTTTAGAGTCACAGGGACTGGAAAGCCACTCGCTGTTGTAGTACACACGGGGAAAGAACCGGAAAAGGCTCTGTCTTAGGATTTTTACTGAAGCAGAGCTCGCTGTGAGGCCTGGCCTAAGCAAGACAAGAGCTACTAGTATCATCCCAGAAACACCCCACAACAATGACACAGCTGCCATGGAAATCACTGGCTGAACATCCTTTGACTCAAATACATAGAAGTAAATTAGAGCAGTTAAGTCAACGAGAGAGAACAGTACTGGAATGTAACTAGATATGCCGTGAATGTTGTACATCCTTACTTCACTTGTAACGGATTCGGGGCCCGGGGTTTCCTTCAGCATTGTCACGGGCATCAAAGGTTCCTTTTTTAAGTGACTCGCACTGAAAAATTGTGGTTTGGGATAATTTAGCAAGATTAATGGAAAGGAAATTTGCCCGAATAGAAGATCACATGAACATTCATCAAAATCAAAGGCCAAAACCCCCAGCCCAAACAACGAAACCACTAATAGTTCAGCCTAGTCGTGAAATCTGGTGCGCGAGAGATTTCGGGGCAGCGTGGGACGGAAACTTCAGAGGTGCCCACGCAGGGCTGAAGTTCTCGTCCTATCCCCTCGGAGGACTGAGCCACGGAAAGAAAAACTTGCATTTAACACTTCTTAGGATGCTTCTTTTGATTAATCACTTTTTAGTTCCTTCTTGTTGGCTGTCCATTGCAAGACCGCAGTTGCCACACGCAGCCCCGCTTTTCTTGGACTAGAAACCGGGATGAGTTTCAACAAGTCCCACCGGTTCTTAGTCCCATCACACAACACTCTGTCTTACAGGGTCTCAAAAATTTGTCTGGTGGGTTACCTGGGAGATCTGGGAAAGGCCTTTCCAGTGTGCTGCGGAAGAGCCAGAAGCCCTCCACAGGAAAAGCGAGGACAGAAAGGTTTCAAAGCCACATTCCAGAGTTGTGTTTCAGAAGAGAAACAGTTTCTCTCCTGAAAAGATATGATTAAATTGCAAAACGTGTGGTTAAACTGCAAATGAAATCACTAAAGATTTCCTTCAAGGCCTCTTGCTGTAGATGCAGGAGAAATGGGCAGATTCTTAGGGAAGTTCTGCTTATTGCACACAACAAGCTGTCTCCTGAAAGGGCTCGCAGCGGGGATTGTAAAATGTGCTGAAGGAGTAACGGCAACATCATTTATTAATTTAACTGATGCAGCCACATTAAGGACAAGTGGAAGCCTGTGGGAAGCTGAAATTTGCAGCCGAGGAGCGCAACAGTCAGAGCAGAGGATCTGGAAACCAACTACCTCGAGAGGGAAATACTGTCGATGTGCCGTTTCCATCACAGGGCTGGCCAGGCAGTCGGGTGCAAGGAAGAAGTCAGAAACCAGAAAAGGCCTTTTCACTCCCCCCCACCACTCCAAAGAACATTTGAACTAAGGGTTTTCTGGAAATGCACTTTCCTGCCATCAACAACCATACAAAATGAGCTGCTGCCGCCTACGGTGAGAGAAAGGCAACAGCTAACTAACCGGTTAAATATTTTGCATAAATACTTATAAAAGTGTCAAAAAACTTAAAACCGCTCACAATTTATTGCGTTGGCACTCCAACCGTGAAAGTATTGGAGAAGGAGGAAAGGGCTTAGCGAACAGTGTGTTTATAGGACTGCTGCCACCCAATGTCGAGTGAGAGTATAAATATAATCAGAAAGACCACAGAGACGGGATTTCAACCAAAGGCCTTCTAGGTTTAGAACAATAAATATCATTAATTAGGTATGCTTGAAGGAGCAAATATCACTCTGCTAGGATTATACCCTCCCCCACTCCTTCAGTGAGGTAACTGCTTATTTCGGAACGAAGGCACGTACATTAGACCTTCTATTTACTGCAAAAAATCGTCACGTTAGAAAGACAAGAGAGTTCCTCTGTAGGAGCAGCAAGTGGGCAGTCGCAGCTCTCCATCCTCCAAACCCAGGGTATTTACGCCACTAGCCTCTAAAGCTTCTCTTGTGGACAGAACTACTTGCAGTAGCATGCGATGGAGAACGTTTATAGGGCTGAAGCCTAAGACACCAAAGCCATTCAATTATTCATGGTAGTTGATCTCTGTGCAACGCTACCCTATAGTAGACATCGTTGCCTTGGAAGAATCAGAAGTAATGACTCGCAAAGAAACCTATGGGAAGTCTGGCACCCAGCTCTCAGTTTTCTGGGAGAGGAAGGGATCTACGCAGGTCACTGAAACTCCCAGACAACACTCGGTTTTACTGACGGATGCTCGTCTGTGAAAAAGCCGCTGTGTCAATCCACTAGTGCTATGAAATATAAGAGACTGGCAATCGGGCTGCTATGCACGGCACGACAGTTGTCGTACAAACAGCAAGTTTTAGGGATGCAGTGGACCTGGGAAGCGTATCCCAGCAAAGGTCACGTTTGAGTTCTGGCATTTCCATTTAGCCCTTGCAGAGGTCAGATGGAGAAAAAGCAGAACAGCGGCGTGGGGGAATGCAGCGCCAAGACAGTGCCATCTCACCCTTCTGCTAGGACAGAGCTCTTTCGGGATGCTGCCACGTTAAATACACGCCCTCCCCCTTTGTGAAAGAACAGTGTACATTTTCATAAATCTACCTGTGCATGCCACTCTGCAATGATGGAGAGATCTAAGCGTCACTGCCAAAGACGCCGAGATGCAGTATTTACTGTGCACGAATTACACTTCAACTAGACTCATTTGCCACTGCCCCTAATTGCCAGTACTGTCACCAACGTCTCAAAATGAATACTCTGTAGATAGTCTAAAGGATCGCCAAACCATGTTACTGCACTATCGGATGCAAATCAGCCCTCGGTTTCAAGAGAAGCAACACATGCGAAACACCGATAAAAGGAGACTCCAGAGGGGATACATTAATTGCTCCGCTTCCCTCACATGGTACTCGGATATCGTACGGCGGAGACGTCGCATACAGAGTTGAAGAGCTAAACCAGCAATTAAAACACGGGAGACGACGTAAACACGATATGCTAAAATATGCGACTGTTGCCGCAGAAGCATCCTTTTCTCACCCTCTTCCCTACATCGAGCTCCCCGGGCGCTAAACCAGCCAGCCCGCTCTGCGAGACGGCTGCCGCGCAGAACCAGCAGTGTATCTTCGCAGGGGTACGAACGGACCGTTACCTCCGTTTCCGCGGAACCACCGAAGCCTACTCGCCTGCAGAGCGTCACCCGAAAGCCGGCCGCTCCGGCAGCTCGCTTAGCCCGCACAGCGGCCGAGGTCTCCCCGCCGAGCGCCCGCCCTCCGCCGCGGGCAGCCGCCGCCCCGCCGCCGGCCGAGCTCTGCGGCCGGGGGCGGCTCTGCGGGGCTCCCCGACGGGCCGGGGTCCCGCCGCCAGCCCCTCCTCGCCCGTCGTCCCCCCCCCCCCGGCACTCACCTGCTGCCAGCGGGCGGAAGCCGCGCACCGTGTTGCCCTGCCGCGGGTGCGGCGCGGGCAGCCCCGGCGGGTCGTGGGGCCGCGGCGCCGCCGCCCGCCCCCCGCGACCGCCGCTGTACTGGTCGTAGAGCCGCAGCATGTGCTCCGAGACCTTGTCCCCCGGCTGCAGCCGCTCCGGCCGCCGCCGCTCCTCCTGCCGCTGCCCCAAGCCGTAGTCACCTGCCGCGGCTCTCGCCCGGCCGCCCCGCACTCCTCCCGGGGCAGCTCGCCGCCGCAGCCCGACCCGGCGCGCCTTCAGCACGTCCCCCAGCGCCAGGCACAGGCAGCCCCAGCCCAGGCACAGGCACAGCACCCAGCGGGTCGACGCCGCCATCCTGCCCCTCCGACCCGGCTGGGCGGGCGCCGGAGTCCCCCTCCTCGTGGCTGCCCCGGCCAGCAGGCAGGCGAGACCGAGACCCCCAGCGAAGTTCGCTTGGGCCAGGTGCAACCCCCGGCTGCGACGGGTGCTGCGGGTGGGGCTGCGCTAAAAAGCGCAGACGGGATTTCCTCTTTTGGGGGAAGAAAAAAAAAAATTAAAAAAGAAGAAAAAAAAGGTGGGGTGGAGGAAAGCGCCACGGTATAAACCGCCCGTCCTCCCCGGTGCTGGCAGTGAAGGTGTTTATTCCCCTCGCTGTGCAGGTTGTTTTTTGGCGAGAGGTGGAGGTGTTGCTCGCCGTGCAGCCGGATGCTCGCTCCCCGCTTCGACTGGTGCAGGCGCAGCCCGGGTGAGTTTTTGTGGGGTGTGCGCGCGTATGTGCGTGTGCGAGTGAGCGTGAGTGTGAGTGCCGGCGCTCGGGGCCGCTCTGTGTAATCGGCAGCCAATCGCACCGCCTCCTCGTTCGGCTCCGGCTGCAAGCAGGAGGCAAAGCGAAGGGGAAACCGCCACCCGGAGGGAAGCGCGCAGACCCGCGCAGAGACAGAGGGAGACCCGACTCTGGAAATGCGATCACTGGCACTGACTGCGTCCCCGAGGGCAGGCGGGGAACAGGGTGGCGGGACGGTCCCCTTCCCGCCTCTGCCCAGCCTTTTCCAAAGGCAGCCAAATAACATGATTGCGCTAAAACAAAAATCACGAGTCAGAACGCAGTCGGCCACCTCCCCTTGAAAATCTCAAGGCTTGGCTGGAGTCAGAGCACAGTCCAGGGCAGGCAGGTGGCAGGGATGCTCACCGGGCTGGGCGGGGGGATTCAGCCCACCTCTCGTGAGGGCCGGCCACGCTCCGTGGCACTCTGCCACCTGCTCTGTCACCCTCCAACCCGTCCAGGGCTGGCGGAGGTGTCCCCAGCAGCCTGGAGACCACGGGAAGAGACAGGCACCGTGCCCAGGTGAAAGGAGGACAAACCCTCTCAGGCACATAACCCTCCTGTGAGCTGCAGCGGATCAGACAGAGAAATCCTGCCCGTCAGGACTCCTCCACTACAGCAGGGCAAGCAAGGTGTTTCTTGCTCGGCAGAGAGGATTTCACACGCCTCCTGCCTTTGCTGCTTTTCGCCACCAAAAGGACGCAAACGCCTCATTCCCATTGCCAGTGCCACAGCATCAGAAAACACCCCACCGGATATGTAACATCGTCCCTTCCAAAATAGGCTTTGCGACACAAAGGGTGCCTTACCTCATACATCTGGTGGGGGAAAACACAGGAGGTGGAAGAGAAGCCTTGCTGTGTTTTCACGGCTTAGAAATACATTGTTTCACAAGAATGACTTTGTTCCCAACCTGAAGAAGGGAAATGAGAAAACTGGCTCGCAGATTAGTATATGGAGCTTAACACACCTTATTTCCAGCACGGGGCATTCACATTTTCAACAGGCTGCAGAAAATGTATCATTACCAAGCACTAAACGTAACATTAAAATGCATCAGGTATTGCAGGGTGAACTTGCCTTTCAAATTCCACCAAATTTGTGATCAGTAACAAGTACTGTTATGCAGTTTTAATAAGCCCATCTGTAGCTACAAGAGGCAAGTGCCTGTTGGCAGGTAGAAAGAGAAGATTTTCAAAAGCGGAGTAATGATTTTTATATGCTTCTGTATTCGAGTGCTCAAATACAACCCATGGCAGTGCCTCATTTCCAAGAAGTTTTGAGGTATTGAATTTGCCATATGCATCTAAAAATATTATCCATATATGTACAAACACCCACAATTTCAATATTAATGCTTACAGTAAGATTAACTATACTTTTCACTTCTCTATGGAAGAAACATTACCGCACTATAAAAACTGTACAAGTGAATGTACATAATTAAAACATTAAGGCGTGATTGAGTTTTTGGACACAAATAATAAAACCGATGCAGATCTCTGCAGGAAGAAAATGAAACGACTCGAACTAAGAGCTAAAAAATTCAGCACAAGCAGCAATCTCCGGCTTACATCCACGGAGGAATTGTCAATCCCCAAGAAGAATCTTTAGGCGACCAAAATACTGGAATTGCTATTTCAACTTCAGTCGTGTTATTTTTCTACTGGTGAGAGATGAGATTTAAAAAAAACACCACCACACCACAACTCTTCAAATAAAACAAGCATAACTGAATCCTCTTTTAAACCCACAGCACCAAATAACTGGCCATAAAAATGCGATGTTTTGCATATCCAACACATCTTCCACACTGCGGCCTGACTCTTGAGATTGGAGCACTGTAGATCAAGAACGACTTCATTAAAAAAAAAAAAAAAAACAAAAAAAAACCCCCAAAAACCACTCAGAGACAGCATGTATCTTACCACCATACTCAAGCAAAGGATCATTAGACAAGAACTAACTTAAGTTCAGCATGGAAGCTCAAGCACTCTCTTGCTGAACTTTTATTAAAAATCTTTTAAGTGTTAGCAGAAAGCCCTGTTTATGCAAAATTAATTCACAATTTGACTCCCAGAGCCTTGCCCCACCACTTGACTGCAGTTGTTTAAGTTAAGTGTCTAAAATAGAAAGTTAGCCCTATACAATGCTATTACAGCCAGTAAGAAGAGAGAAAGAGGACACTTGGTGTGAGTCAGAAAGGAGGAAGTGGCTTCTCAGGGCATTAGGTGCCTTCTCCGAATCCCCCTTTTTAGACAGCCGTTGCAGTTTTTCGAGAGCACTGCAGAAGAACACGTTGGGTTTCAAATACCCCTTGCTTTATGGATTGTCCTTGTGACACGGTGGGACGCTCATTACATGCAGTTCTGTGGCTCCCAAAGTTAAAAAATATTCCCAGCTCAAACTGAACATGAGATTTTTAAATGGCAGAGCACTGTGACTGCACAAACCAAACCGAACCAGTACACGTAAGGAGTTACTCCTCATTAGTAAATAACGGCTGGCAAACTCTCAGACCTGACTTCTGAGATAACAACGCTTTTGCACTTCTCTATGATTCGTTCTCCATTTCTTCCATGGAAGCGCTGCATATCAGTAGCAAGTTTAGCATTGTTCAGAGAACCAAACTTTGACCGTGTCCCAGAGAGCTTACAGTTTAACCCCACAGGTTTCAGAAGAGTTGTGCTTATTTCCAAGACAAGAAAGAGGACCCCTGAAGCCACATACGTAACTGTATTGGTACCACGCGCAATGGCGAAGCTGCATTCCTAGCCTTGACAGAAGGGCATGGTTCTTTCCATTATAAATACCATGGCGGTAGAGGCACATACAGGCTCACCCTCAAAACAACGGTTCCGACAGCGAACCTTTTTAATTGCAAGCATCAGTGAGCGCTACCGAAACCACCCCTTCCTCTTACAGATGCAGTATTTCCAACCAGGAGGCACGCTCTGCTTTTTGGCTTTGGTAAAAGAATCTGAAAGATCAAATTCAATGGGTTATTTAGATAATGGCCAGATTCCAGCTGCTTCCACAACCCTATAATAACGTGTTTCCTTCCATATAGCATTTATGGGACAGGACAGGAAGTGGAAAAAAGTAATTCACAAGTGGACCGGGACAGGGTTGTAACACGAAAAGGACACGCTGTGATAAATGCTCGGCCTGCCTAGCTCACCCAGCGCAGTTAGACTGAACGCCCCAGGCAAAAGGAGTGTGCCACCAGTATTGGCAAACATGGGTGCGTTACACTGTTGCCCTACCCAATCTCAGTAGCAAAGAGAAGGAAAAGGACCCAGAACCGGGGAAAACAGATCAAGAACATTAAAAATGAGACACTGACTTCCATTTAATCTTTCTCTAAATTCTCCATTAATGAGCGACAGCTCAATGACCTGTTATCTCTGCACTTTGTTGGGTGGAGATACTTATACACATGACATTGCTTTCCATCCTTCAGCAACCTACCGCTCCTAACTTGCAGCGGGACAGGCCCCGAGTCAGCGTTAGCTTGCTGGGGCTCTGGCAGGAGGAAAGGGGGGCTATACGCTTTACAGCTTCCCACAGCCATCCCACAGCACAATGCACACAGCAGGGAAGTTCCTTTAGGTACCCTGCCAAACAGGGGAGGAGCTGCTACCCCCGGCTTTGCAGCAGAGAGCTCCCCTCCCTGCAGGTAATCCTCCACGCCTTCACGTTGCTCTCGCGGGGCAGATGACACCGAAGAATCTGCCCCTGTTCCGGTCTTTAGTGACTGTTTTCACAGCGAAGGAGATACTCCCCTGGGCAATATTCCTGTGCCCATGAAACCCAGCAGGATGGTTTAACACTCGTATCAGTATTAAGCAGAGTCCAAGCTTGTAATTCCATCCTGCTCCCTCGTGCATGCTAAAATTACTCCGTAATTCTACTACTAATAAATATCAGGCTTACCATGCAGCACTTCAGCAATATACTAAGCAAAACCAGAGCTTACCCTGAATTGAAAGGACTATCCATCTTTTTGGGATGGTTTAATCTGCATGACCCCTCTTTTCTGTAAGCTTTCTGCTGTGGCTGACCAACAAGAAACCAGCTAATCCCAGCTGTCATGGTCATTTTGCCAGTATGGCTGCCTCAGAACTGGGAACTGTCCCTGTATTACTGACTGAGACGGCACTACTGTTTCTGTTAGGACAACGCATGCCCAGTAAGCGTGCTATACATGTAAGCTTGGACAGAGGTGCTGCACTAAAGGACCCAGTCTACTTCAACACCCTCAGCTCTCACCATTCTGTGTAACAGACTGTGAAACATGCAGTCTACCGGTCCCGATCTAGCAAGAGAACCAAGTTTTGGCAAGAAAAAGCCGTGGTTAGTTGAAACTAAGCAGCTCAAAATCCACGAGGGTGATTTTCTACCCACCTTCTCATTGCAGTTTTTGAAGCACATATTAAATGTGCACCCAGCACCGCACAGAAAACGTTCCTGGCTACAAGCTCTTGCATTGCAACTCTTAGTTCACACAGCCAGTACACAGAAGTACCAGTCACAGCATTATTAAAGTGGAGCAAGATTTTTTTCCGAAGCGCTCTGAACTACTGCAGCAAAAGTGCGGAGCGATGTGTCGAAATGGGAGTCAGCAGACCTGCTATTCTCAACCGCTTCAGGTACTTCTGGAATTCTAACAGGGGACCACCACAAACACTCGCTATTACGAATGGTGCGTATTCATGGAGATTAAAACACCCAGCTTTAGGTGTCTGTTTTCTAGCTGGGTGTCCACGACATCCTTCTCGTCAATGCAGGAAGAAGGATCTAAAGAGCTATTCACCTCACTCAGCGGTAGGCTTTTAGTCAGCCGGTTTGCTGTCCGTGCAACCGCAAAGACACTCTTGGAGTTGTACTGCTGCGATGTTCAACTTCAAAGGTTGGAGCAATATTCCTGAGTTAGATCGTGAGCCCCCGAGATGATTCTGTAGTCTTCCTCTTCAGGGGCAGCCAGGTGAATAGGTGGAAAAAAGGCTCTCCAGATTAGAGCCCACTTTTGAAAATATACATCTTGGCACACAAACAGCAGTCTCTGCATCTGAAAGCAGTATCTGAATTTGCTGATTGTGGAGAGAAAATCTTCTTTCATCAATTGATGAATATTTCATCACTACCGGTTTGCACACTTAATGGCCTTCGATGAGTTGGCAGAAGCAACTCTGCTATCCTGTCAGCCACGGTTTGTTTTCTTTCCATCTATCAATGTTTATTACTACGATATGGATGTATTAAAACATTGAGAGGTAGGCAAGGGAATTTGGAAAAGTGAGAAAATGGTTTCGTTTAAAATGAAATATTTTGGTTGAGCTAAATTGTGGTTGGTTAGTTTAGATTCTGACTACGTCCCCATCTGAAGTTCTCCACGGGCATATTTTCAGCTCAGTTTCTTTAACATTTTACAAACAGCAATGAGGGCTATGGAAAGAACCTGTGGTTTGGTTTTCAGTAGATATTTTGACACTGGCGCTCCTTCCAGAATGGAAATGTAGTTCTGCAGTTTTTCTTAATGTGCTTTGTGGCCTGAGTCTTGCTCCAAGCGAGGCAGATGGGTGCGCTAGCCCGGTTGCACCGACTGGCAAAGTTTCATAGGGCCAATAAGCTTAATAACACAATGAAGTCAGCATTTACTGATACATTTTACCACTGCGCTTCTTCCTCTGACAAAATGAATATTAATTTTAATTGAGGCAGCAATTTCATGTGCTTCCAGTTTAGTTCTTGGTTAAAAAAGGAACAAGTTAAACATCTATCTTTCAAAAAGCAAATGGCAATCTCCTTGAAAGAGACTCCGCTAGCTCTGTTTTGGAAAGAAGGAACCAATAGGGTGGCCACGGTACCGCTCTGACATTTTAACCTTTTCTACCAAAATGGCCACATGAAAATGCCAGATCTGAATCTCCTCCCAGAATAACACAAAGTCCAGACTCAATTTCACCCAATATGACCTCAGTCTATATGCAACAGACCACCGAGTATCAGAAACTAATCACCGTCGCCTATTGGCGTAAAGCAGCTCCGTAACAGCTGAACTGTGCCCTTGTGTAGGAAAGACAAGGGACTGTGGGGGCACAGGAGGAAAAAAAGTCTCCTCCACCAGATCTGTCAGAGTTACATGGTCAAGAGGAGGCGTATCAACAGTTGAGTACCTGACAGTCTCACTTCAGTCTCTGGGAAAATCACTGAGCGTGTCCTCTCGGGACACATTTCTGGGCACGTTGAGGGAGAAGAAAGTGACCGGGAACAGTCAGCATGGATTTGCCAAGGGCAAACCACGTCTGACCCACCTGACTGCTTTTTGTGATAAACTGATTGGACTTGCAGATGAGGGAGACCAGTGGATGACATTTACCTCAACTTTAGCCAGGGTTTTGCCACCGTCTTCGACAAAATCACCGTATCCAAGTTAGGACATTACCACCTGGGTAGCTGAAAAACTATTTAAATGATCACACTCAGAGGGTCGACATTAATACGACATGTTACACTTGGAGGCCAGTAATAAGCGGACAGCTGCAGGAGACTGACACACCTCTTGGCGACTGACTGACACGAGCCAAAAGCTTGCGTTCGCTTTGTATCAATATGCAGTCAAATCCTGAGGTCTTTTCTTTGGGCCAAACCCTCAGCAGACACAAACTACAGGGCTTCACCAATTTCAATGCTATACGCGCAGCCAAGAGTCACCGCATTACAGTAGTCACGCTTAAAAAGATTGGCAGTTTTTTCTTCCGAGACTCTTAGCGAGACACTTAATTGCTAAGTAAGCTAATATTACTGCACTGATTTAAGCTGTAATGATTTTCCTCATGTAAGCTCTTGACCTAGGAAGTGCAAAAATAGTTAATAACAGTTCTTAAATTCAACATCTCGGCTTTTCAGCTGTCAGCAGAACTGATCGCAATTATGCCTGAAGAGCAACTCAGGGGATGAAAACACCTGAACTCGTCCCTGAACATGGGTCCTTCTCATGACAGCGGAAGCGCACCCTGATCAGCTTTTTGAGTCTTCCACTGATAAAGGTGAAACAAGTCCTTTAGAAGGCTAAGAAGTATTAAACAATGTGTTGAGTGCTAATGTTGATGCAACAGCAGTAAAAATGATTTGTGCAGAATGAGATCTAGTCTGAACTTGGTGCAGAAACACTCTACATATTTTTCATTTTTAATGGAGATGACTAAACATAGTGTCAATTTCTTATTTTTCTCCCTCCCTCTTTTGTCTGTCTTGGTTTGCCAAACATAGCTGCTCAACAGCATAATCATCAAAGCAGGCGTGGAATAAAAGCTTACCCGCCTTTCCCGTGTTTATAAAAACAAGGCAAACATTTCAGTATGGTATACTGACAGGATCCACATCTCAAAACACTGTCCAACTTCCTAAGTCACTTCTTTGGAACATCCATATAAACTCATCTGCTTTTCTGCACAGCATACAAATCATTTTGTTGCAAATGTACAAACCAGGTCTTAGTCACTCTGGAGGGCAGGTCTCTACACAAAACAGCTGCAGAGGCACGAAAAGCTACAAAACATGCAGACAGACAAAAAGAATAACCATCACCACATGGGACAAATTCTGCGTACACACCGTGTGATTACAGCGGAGTGACTCCGTCCTATCCAGTACAGCCACTCTAGATTTCCATCTGCGGAGCCGAGATAACAATTTGGACTGCTACAGATAATCTGTAATTTATTTTTTTTTCTTCTTCTTCTTCCTGGTTCCCCCCTTGTATTAAGAAACAGGAAAAATGGAAAGAGGTCAAATAATGCTGCTCTAGAAGTAGGCACTGAACTCCAGCTGGTGCATGCATAGGCACACGTGCGTGTCTACAGATGCACTTGCAGTCAGATGTTTGAGGCAAAATCAAAGTGCAACTATCTAAAATTCTGACTATGCATAAGAGGGCCTGACTGTCTTTCTCCCCTTTAGCAAGACGCAAGTTACTTGCCTTACAATTGGCCAGGACTGGACTTTCCAAGCTGATCACCCACCTATACTCATTCGACCACGGTACTATAGAAAGAGAAGGTCAGCGGGTGCTTCTCATTTGTTCTCGCCCGTGTCAGCGATGATAGGTTATCCACAAACATCATCCTTCCGAGTCACAGCCAGCGCGCGCACCTCCCTGCTGGGCCCTACCGGCTCCTCGGTAGTACAGCTCCATCCTAATGCACTACAGAGTCTCTGGTTTGTGAGGCAACCTAGCCTTTTTATTCCCTAGCCCTGGGCACACAGGAGGCTTCAATCTTAATTAAATTTATTTAAATGATGAGCAACTCCTGTGCCATTGTCAGGGCCAGCCTCAGCACACTCCAGCAGCCCCTTTCAAAAGTGCTGTTTAAAGCCTCCACCAAAAACTTCCAGGTTTCCACTCTTTCAGAGCTTGCCATGTAATGCACATACCCGGTAACTTCACAGTTACTTGTTCCCGCCACACAAGCATTCGGAAGTCCTGTGGAAGAGGAAACCACAAATACTCCTTCTGGGGAAATGAAATAATTACATATTTGCATAACAAAGTGATATTAGCAAAATCTGTTCAGCATGTGAAGGCCAATCCCACACTTGCACTTATTAGTTGCCTGACTTTCAGGCGTTCCAGAATTTACTTAAAAAAGCAATCTCCACTGCTGCGGCTCCTACATCCAGCTCTCCCGGCTGTTTTCTGGTGAATATCTCCCTGCAGCTTCACCTTGCCTGGCTCACACCAGCCCTCCGCACCGATTGTTCGCCTGTCTCGGATGAGCTTCTGTTTTATTCTGCTCTGACAGAGCTCCTGCCACCAAGTCTTCGGGTCAGCGACACCAGCTTTGCTCCCAGCAGCGTGTCTCCGACCCCACAAAGTCACCCCCACTCTTACCAGACCCATAATCTCTGGCTAAGGTGTGTCGTCCCGCTCCCTCCCCCTGCCAAGCCATCGCTCCAAAGAAACCTTGTCTCTTCTCACTGAATTTGGTCTTGTGACCCAGTCAGCTCCGAATGACTCGCTTATCCTTAGCCGTATCATTCCCATACATCCCTTATAGACACACGTTCCGACATACAACACGGTGAAGTTCATAACCGGCGCGGGAGAACACTAAACGGCACGTCAGCCAGCAGCGCTTGGAATCGCACTACGCAAAGTCCAACATGCAGAGCCGGGTCTCCCCTTTTATTGGGGAACAAAGTGGCACTTGCTCTCTTTGAATCTCCTCGCTCTTGGTCTTAGAGATGCGTACAGAAAATAGCCTTTCGCGAGGCAGGGTCACGGTGAGAAACTTGTACCAAACCGCTCCCGTGTCCAGTCATTACGTATATCCATTATGCTTGCTTTTTTACGCTAGCTAGACTTGGTGTTTGCTCAGGTGGCCAGCATCAGCCTTCCCACTGGAAGTGCCTTCCCAGCATAATTTCTTCTCTAGGGCCCGGAGATCACATGTTTCTCTCATCACAGAGAACTTCTGCTGTGGGATCTGTAATAACTCTGCTTGCAGTTGAGCTGAAATAAAACATGCCTCAAGCGAACAATAGCCAAATAACAACAGCGATGTTTTTTCTTCTTGTAAAGAGCGTGTACTGCACACAGGGCTAATCTGCATGGCTTCAGTACATTCAGCACCTGTGTTTTTGTTTTCTTTGCAGCGGGAACAGTGGCTTGACCTGCACTGCTTGTCCCTGCCTGCCTTGCAGAGAATTGCCCAAAGGTTTTATTCATTTTTAATCTGATTTCTTTTCTGTATGTGGGGAGTTGGAGTTAATGGAGAATTTTCTCCTACAACCTCTTTCGCTGATGGCCAAAAGGAGAATGTCTAACGACCAAGTTGTATGCTGCTTGGATATCTTCTTGTTCTTTACATGAGACGGGTCAGCTATTAAGGTGGCGCTGCCATCCCCCATTTCCTTCTTTCAGCTTTGAAGACGCAGCTAGACTGGCAAGGCTGCTGCTGGAACCACGAACTTAAGAGTTCGTGAAGCATTGCTACGTTTTCTCAGCTGATCCCTTACTGCACAGCTACCAAATTCAAAAGTGGGGCTGAATTACCACCATTGCTTGGGTTCCTCAGACCGCTGGCCTTCCATAAAACCACTTTTGGTCAGAGCATGCAAACCTGCTGATGCCTCTCCATAAAATCACAGTGAACTCACCAGAATTTCGTTTCATGTAATACGAAAAGTTTGTAATTACGTCAAAGCATCCTGTTGCGACAGTTAAAGGGCAAAGAACTTTACATTTTGGTGTAAAATGACTGTTCTTTTCAAAGGATCGTATTTTGTACTTGTGATGGGTTGACCCTGGCTGGTTGCCAGGTGCCCACCAAAGCCGTTCTATCACTCCCCCTCCTCAGCTGGACAGGGGAGAGAAAATATAACAAAGAGCTTGTGGGTCGAGATAAGGACAGGAGAGATATCACTCATCACTTACCGTCACGGGCAAAACAGACTCAACTTGGGGAAATTAACTCACTTTATTACTAAATAATAACTCTTCCTGTGATTCTGCTTATGGCTCAGGATGGAGCTGTTCAGTACCAATCTCATGCTACTTTTCAGCTTCACTCGTTTTATCCAAAGTAACAACAACAACAGTTCCGAACATCGTTGCAAGACCAAAGATCCAGACTCCACATAAAACAAACAAAACTATGATTTTGGTGGGGAGGTAAAGAAACATTAAGGAATCCAAAACACATACAGGTTAATAAAACGTGTAGACTGTTAACTCATGTACACAGTTTAGACACGCTTGGAAAAAAAAAAAAAAAACACCAACACGCACCCTTCCCTCCCCTCCTCCCACCTGTATAAAATCTAGAGTTCCAGGGATCCTTTGCAAGGATGCGCTTTCCCATCCATGCCTAAAATCAGTTATCTTTTCGGCGGCGTGCAAACTCCATACCTGCAGTAAGCGTCATGACCGGCGACGGTACCAGAGTGTCTTTTCAGAACAGAATGGAGAAATTTCCATTCATCTTAACGTTTACAGCAGGCAGTAATTTCAGGCTGGACAGTTTGCATTTGTTTCTGCTAAAAAGTCACAGAGCATAAGAACATATGCAGAAAGCTTTCATGCAGTTACCAGTCCTTGGAAAGCTTGTCTCTTGATTACCGTATGTTCTGCAGGTCCACTTCACTGTGTGCCCACCCAGGGATGAACAGTGACAAGATGCTGGGAAAAACCACCACTGACATTTTAGGGAAATGGAGTGTAACAGCACTTAGATGCTTTCAGGCACTATCCTGTTTCTCTAAGAAAACGAACCTTTTCTTTAAAATGCAAGCCAGATTACAGAAGTGTTTGGGGGCAGATTTTCACTTACAGCAGAGGCTAGAGTTTCTTCCGGTTAGGATTGGCAAAGGACCGTAACATGTAACTCGGGAGCTTTCATTTACGACAACGTGCCGGGGTCCTAGGTTTTGAATGTCAGAAGAGGCAGACGACCAGGAGATTAGCTCATAGGCAAGGATGGGTGGGAAGGAATCAAATGAGTTTACTGAGCGGCCAGTACTTCTGCAAATTGCTCACTGAACACCATTCTTTAATTGCAACTGTTACAGTTTACTTTTTGTTGCAAATGAGGTTTACTGCCCCAGTCAGAAATAGCATGAAATTACAATTCCATAGGAGGTCCGCACCAACTGCAAAACTTGAGGCTTCCTACATCTTTACAGTCTTTCGGTTACCTATCTTTAGAGATACAGAGCGCATTGCTGTGCTCGCTGACCTGAAAACGCGTAAAGCCCACTTAGATCCAAATTTCCTTCCATTTTCCTGCCGACGTAGACATAGGATTCTCCTAGACTTCCTGCTGTTCTTTTGAATCAAGAGCGTTGATTAGTAAGAAGACAACAAAGGAAGCTGAATTTCTGGAAATAACTTCTAAAGTTGAAAATGTGCTTCTCTTAAGTCTTACTTAATTTTATTTATTTATTTATTTATTATGATTCTGAGATAATGTTCTCCGAACTACAGGGACCACTTTCCAACTTATTTCTTTTTAACATTACTTAAAAATCCGATTAGATTGAGGAAGGAAAATGACAATTCATTTGTCGAGAGGAATGAAAAATACAATTCATGCCCTTTCTACCAATCGTCCCTTCTACCAGTTTTCATAATGAGACCTTTTCCCTCTTCGGTGCTCGAGAGAGGGAGGGAAAACCTAATGTTTTCAAAATGGCTCAGGAGTTCTGTTTTTTTTCCTTGGAAAAAATATATCCCAAACGCCAAGCTGTACTATAAAGGCACTTTTGCTTTAATGCTACAAAAACACTTGTGAGTCAGTACCTAGCCCTTCCCCTGAGCTGCCTCAAGACACAGGGGCACCAAAGCAAAGCTGAGCCAATGGGAGAAACCTACTTCTCAGGTGAGACGCAAGGAACGGCGGAAATCTTTACGTCTGGTACTGCTAAATGCGGGAAACGCCTAGAAGCACCAAGGCCAGGAGCAGCCGGCCCTAACGGCGCGAGGTCTTCCCTCCGCAGACGCGTAGCGTCCAACGTGCGGCGGCCCTCTGCGAAATCAAAGGCTTACGGCAGTCTCGAGCTTCTGTTCTCCCCGTCGACAGCCCTGGGAACCCGAGGCACCACTTGCCTTTGCCCGTTTGCCCCCCCGAGCAGCCTCCCAGCTTGGTGCTCCCACCCGGCCGGGTGCGGAGGGCGGCCGCGGGCGCTGGTCCCTGCCCGCAGCAGGCAGGGAGGCTCCTCCAGCCGCCTACACTAGGGGTCTCTGCTGACCCGGCGATGGAGGCGGAGGCCCGATGGAGGAGAGGAGGTCCGAAACCCAGAGCAGCCTTGCCATGCTCTGGTGCTTCCCCCGCGACCCGGCTGCCGTTCAGGGACGCGCGAACCAACCTCCAGCTTGCCCGTCTGCTGCAAAAAGGTCAGGGAGCTACGGGATGAAGTGCTCTACGTACAAGCGAGACGTTACAGTAAAAGACCTCGTTGTATTTTGGAAATGGCAGAACTTCATAACATCGAAAGTTTTATGGGAAAGAAAAAAAGGCTTCCAAGTCTCTCCCAAATTACTGCAGCTTTGAAGTAACAACTTTCACTTTGTAATTGTTGGAACACTCCCTCTCCTCGCAGTACAGGGATCTTTAATGCGCCAACTGCTGAGACTGAGGCGCTCAGCCTTTTCCAAAGGGAACATGCTCGTGATGAGGCTGGCAGATAGACCCCACCCTATGGTAAGCCTAGCAGCGCAGCTACCATCTTTTTTCTCGTCTGAGTTGCCTCACTTGTCCTTTTCACAAATTCACAGTACCGAGGCCAGAAAAGATCATTAAAATCAACCAGCCCCTTAAGGCACAAGGTCCAGGGAATTTTATCCAGCCGCTTTCTGCCTTTGTTTCCTCTGCCTTGACCTCCACATCCTTTTTATTTTCTCTGCAATTATTGCTTTTGTTTCCTGCTAGTTCTTTCTGCTGCTTAGCTTTGTGCCGTTTTCCAGTTCTCCAGTAAGCAGATAGCTATGCTGGCAGTGATACCAGCTGGGTCACGTTAAGTACGGGCAACTTCCCGAAGCGCGCCGGGAATAGAAGAGAACCCCTTGGGCCGTCGCGTTGCCGCCTGAACTTCTGGCAAGTTGGTACTAGAACAGCAGCAAGAGCAGGAACGGATGAAAGGCGGCCTTCGAGGAACCACTAATGCCGTCAAAACGCTGCAGATTTCTTTACATTTACCAGTCTATGTGGTACAACTTCTCCCTGCTACCCTATGAATGGCTTGGTTCATATTACATGGTGTTAGCTGCTCAACAGAGGTCCAGGCCTACCCGAAAGAGTCTCCCAGGAAGAATTTAAAACATCCTGTTGCTGGGGAACTATGGGACAGTTGTTTCTCGTCTTTACTCCAGGAAAGAATGCCGCACTACCGTCCCAGCCGCCCTGCTGCCCTAGGAGTAGTGGGAAGAGTTGGGTCCAAATCTTCCGACTTCCCTTTAGGCGCTTTTGCAATTCACGTAGCCCAGAGACTTCACAATGGACAAACAAGGGGCCCAGACACATAGACTCTACAGCCAGTACGGGATCTTCCTTCCACTTTACTTCCGTCAAGGAACGAGGCACAAACCAACTCTAAACCGGTATGAAAATCCCCCTTCCTAACCCGGAACACAAGGTAAAGATCTCTCAACTGTTTATTTTTCTTCCCGATGACTTTAAAATAGCTAAACAAATCACTGGGAGAAGAGTCACACAGATGGACCTCAGGTCCCTCTTCTGACGATATGGTCATAGATAACAACGTGGAGGTAGAGATCTGTTTCAACAGGTATCCGTGTTGTGTTGTCTCCTGGGTAGGCCTGAAACACAGAATATTACAGAGACCCAGTCAGGAGAGAGACAAGACATGTTTTTTCGTATCATGAATTTTCTTCTTCCCTCAGAGCATGAAGTTTGATAAATGCAACCAGCTCTAATGGTGGGGATTTCTCAGCAACGATTAATGTCCTGGCACCAGGCAGTTCATTTCTCCTGCAATGCTTTTAGCAGATGCAAAGGCAGTGATAGAGTTCTTTTGGCTAAAAACAACTAGGAACAGGTGGACGGTCGACCGGTCAAAGAGAAGGCCCGCTTGCAAAGATCAGGCAGCTGGTACTAAGTCTGTTCAAGCTGAACCCCATGAGAGAGAACACATGCTGATTGCAGTTTGGCCCATAGCAAGCACTTCTCAAATGCTTGCTCTCCATCAGTGAGTGCTACAGAAAAGCCAAAGCCAGATGGATCTCACGGGGACTCACAGGCCTGTGCCCTGCAGCCTGTGGGGGGACACAATGCACACGCACAAACGCTTCTTCGTGTGGCTCTTGGCACACAAGGATCTTTCACGTACACACTAAAGAGCTAGTTATTTGTTACAGATGTTCTGCAGCTGCAGGAAGTTGGACTGGTGGCCCACTTTCAATGCAACCAAACACATTTTTAGGCATGCATTTTTGAATTTCTAACAAACCAATGCACTTATTTTGAAATGCATATAATTTGATATTTTGTACTGTTACTATTCATATGCGACCATCTTTCATGGGAAGCACATCAAAGAAACCACCATCCTAGATTAGTTCTGTAGAAACCCAAACAAATTATTGCCCAGCTTAGTTCATGTCGGTTTTGAGAGTAACCAAAGCCTGGGTGTGTTTGTCACATCCGATCTATAGTCCAAGGACTTCAGTTGTAAAGTTTTAAAAAGTGCGGTTGGCACTGGAGGAACACAGTCGGTTTCTTACAGAGGGAAGCTCTCTATAAAGTTATTACCCATTCGGCTCTCAGCACGAAAGATAAAATACCCATGGCGATTTAATCAGCTTTCAACTATGGCTGAAAATGGGATGTCCGGGTACGATTCGAGCATTGGCTTTCTTTGGATTCAACTGCTATGTAAATAAATGGTAGAGACCAATCAAATCCAGCAATAATAGGATCAGAGCCATTCTTAGGTGAAAGCAAAGCACATGTTTGCGCTGTCAATCATCTATGAGACACAGAGTCCACAACGTTCATCCAGTTTATAGCACTACTGAGGCACAAGTATTTTCCTTTCTTTTATTCAATTGTAAATCCTTCTGAAACATTTACTGCGTGTTGGAGAAACACAGCCTTCCACAAGAAGATGCACGCAGTGTCAAATTTCTCTTTTGTGAAGGACAGGGACCCTTAGGCCGGTGACAATCTCAATCTGCTACAAGAACTAAATGACCTTAATGGGGCTGCTTTCCTTAGGACTTCTCAAATCTTTTGTATTAAGGTGGAAGAATAACGACCGTGTGCCGTTGGGAAAGGGATTCTGCCAATTTCAGTTCACCACTGCAAAAGTGCTGGGGTAGAAGATGGTCCACGCTTTGGATGCAGGAACTGATTCTGCTTTCTGGATTTGCTGGTGCTCAGCAGGCCCTGCCAGGATCTGGGATATTAGCTCCTGGAAGTTGCAACTTTTGTTTCAAAGTAGCCTAGTATTTATTTATTTTTATCCACCTGCAGGCATGTTTCATAATAGGGATTTGATTTTTAAGAGGAGATGAATACCGAGACCACCAGCCCCAGGATGCGTCGCCAACATTTTAGCAATTTTTCCTTTTAGCTAGAGGCACGCGTGTCATCCTCTGAGTAAAACAGAGTGTCTTTCCACACCAGATGCACCTGCTTATACACTCCCATGCTTCAGTCCTCACATCGTCCAGTCAGTCCCGTTTTCCTCCTCAGCCTGTTCCCTCTCCCACGCTTCCCTTTCCTTAGTGCTTCTCAGCAATTCAACTAATAGGACACAGCCTCAGCCTGCAGCCTATCCTGGCAGTAAGGGCAACAGTTTCTCATTCCGGTTGGAGGGAAAAAGGGCAGGGAAAGGGGCAGGGTGTAAGAGAAACCCTGCTTCGGAAATCTTGCGGTTTTATCAGTCAGTTCGACTTCTGATTTTTGTCATCGCAAGGTAAAGGCCTAGACACACTCACTCATACGCAAGGTGGGCTAAGTTTATCCTGACAGGGACCAGAGCAGCCAGGTTAACAAGGCGAACAGCGTGTCTGAGTAAGCCTGAAATATTAGGTGTGTATTGATAAAGACACTATTTGCAATCAGACTCAACAGTTTAGCAGTCAAACTCCATTGCGTAAAGGCAATTTACAATATTGGGGGGGGGGGGGGGAGAGACATTTACCTTAGGATCCACATTTATTATTTTCCTATCGCTTTTGTTCTTGAAGAGTAGTCCACAGGCATTTTCTGCAATCACTTGGTAATTTGGGCTGGAATTTGAAGTGCTGACATTTCTATCCCAGTTGTAAAAGCTGTGAAAATGTGAAACAGAAATGCTGTGCTTTTAATGGATGTCATTCTTCCAACTTAAAGGGCAGATTCTGACCTCCTTATTCGTGCTGAGTAGTTCCTGATTCCACAACAGCCCCTCTGAAAGCCAGACAGATTCACTGAGGAGCAAAAGTCTACTAAATACTAGAAAACCTGTCCAAACGTGGCCCTACGTATCTGATCTCTGGCAAACCAAAGCTGAGGCCCCTAGCTGTCTCCTCATCCATTCAGTACTAGCGTTACTAAAAGACTCAGAGACTGGGTTACAACTAGCGGGAAGCAGTAGGGCTTGAGAACTACTACTGTGACGGAAACAGCTCTGGAGACCACCTGAAAGTGCTTCCCGGACCACCACAGATCTGCAAACCAGATGTGGGAACCGACAGTTTCCCCTTAGGATCTCACTGGAACTCTCTTGCTGCTTTACTGTTTTCCTTTCTCTTGTTTTTAATATATAATTCTAGCAGTGAAGAATTTTTGGAAGTCTCCTCGCGGGCCAGATACAGCAGGAGGGGCTGAACTCCAGCTCCCCAAGGAAAATCCCAGCTCCCCCGAGAGCTGGAGGTGTCAGCCTAGGATTAATTCTGGAGCAAACTGTTCAATCAGGCTGACTGTGCTCGCTAGTTTCCAAAATGTCTGGCACTAAACAGAAGTCAAAAGGAATTGGCCTGCTATGTCAAGTACGATATGGACACAGGAGGGGTTCAGCACTTTATCAGTCTTTCTCCCAGGCCAGCGGTACTGGAGTTCCCCAAGCCTTCTCACACTTTTGTTTTTTGACTTCTCAAACTTTCTATCACCTGACCTCAGCCCCTTTGGACTTTGTACTTGCCACACAGCCAACTATCAGGCTGTCACGTGCACGCTCATTGTTAGTGCTTGCTCAGAAACCTTTTCGACTCAGATGTACCTACAAAACTGCACAACGCGATGCTGCTGCTACGCGTACCTCGCCGGGATAGTCGTCTGATCGCTGAAGCGGCGCATTGCATTTCCGCTGCTGATTAGATGAGCGTATCTTTTGCAAAAGACGGAGGAAATGGGAGGAAGTCAGGAAATCATTGTGGGTGTAAGGAGGATTCAAGAAATTTAGAAAATACCTTCTAATTTTCCTGCCTTCTGCAAGGATACTCCATTGCAACCAGATACATGGTTCTGGTTTTTAAAGCACCTTGATTTCTTCCTCGCTTCGAAAGAGTGCAAAACTATAGGCCTCACTGTTACATATGCTAAACTTTTTACATCCTGAACACCTCTGGTAGGAATGGAGCAACATACAATGACTTGGAGGTGAATTTACAGTGCCATTACAGAACTCATCCTGGCATCAATGAAGTCAGCGTGTGATTTGCCACTGAAGTCGATAGCCTTGGATTACAGCAAGGTAATGTAAAACGGCGTGCTCAGGACAAAGTTACGTCCTTGAGCAAGCGAGTTAGCGCAAGCAGAAGCCGCCCTCTGGAACTCTCTGCAGCCTAATGCTTAGATGCCTGCAGAAAATGAGTGAAAGGTCGGTGGGCACAATTCACTCAACTTAGTAATAATAACTGCTTTGCTTTGATATGCTAATTGGTCACATTAATTTGTTGTCTATAGAATTATTTAATGCTCCTGAATACCCACATTAAGTGGTAAACACAAGATTTTTTCATTCATGTTTAAGAATAAGAATATGCACAAACTTACATACAAATTAAATACACAGATTCTTTTAACTCTCTACTCAGTTACCTTATTTCATCCACACAACTTGTCTCTGTCCCTCAGGACACAACGTGCTTAACGAGTCCAATTGCACAAATAAAGGTTGTTTCTGCTGGAAAACCACTACCAGATTTGGAAGGAATTGCTCTACCTTATCTCGGGGTGGGGGGGGCGGAATATAGCGCTCTCTGCAAAGACTTCCCCACATTCATTAAAAAGAAATTAAACATCTGAAGGCGGAAATAGTCAATTAGCTGTCGGATAATAACTTCCTGCATTTTGCCAAGTTTCCAACCCCACTCCTATCATACTTCCCCATGTAAGCCAGTGAAGACAAGATCAGCCTTTCTGCTGAGAAATCAATGCCTAGTGCATACAGTTTTGTTATGGACTCTTTCACTCCATGACAAATGAAATTCCATCATGTGCTTAGATGTGGAACATAAACCCCAAGTCCACCAGCAAAACAAAGTGAATCTCTCTGGACCCTGTACTGAGGGCTAAGAGAGTGGGGCAGTGCCCCACGCAACTCTCCAGCTGCCTTTCCCACGCATAAGCCCCGAGCTTCTTGGTATTCCCACGTTCTCTACAACAAAGACCAGCAGACAGCGAGATGGCGGTGGCTTTGAGGAAGCCTAGATGCCTGGTCATGGAAGAAGATTTTCTCCTGCATACCTTTTTTCATGTTCTTCACTGAAAACTGATGACATCTGGAGGTTCAAGTAAGCCTCACACCCACCTCGAGCAGGCAGGGTGAGAAGGGCTGCTGCAGCTAGAGAACAGTGTTACTGGGAGGACAAAGTAACATATGCTAGCAGGAAATACTCCTAATACTGCCTAAAAAGGCAGGAGGTCAGAGGAACATTTTGACCAGAGGAGCAAGGCGTTGGAGAAGGCTTCTGCGGAGCGGCCTCTCCCCTGCCAGTTACTATTACGGTGAAGCTTGCTCACTGTAATCGATGCGTTCTACCACCAGGCTGCTGCAAGAGGGAGCTGGAAATCAAAATCTAAGGAATCCCATGTCATCCGTGGTTTATTTCTCCAGAATAAATACTAAACTGAACTTCATCAGCAAAGTGCTATTTAGGAGTTACTATAATCCCAATCTAATCAAACTAATTTTTGGTAGCAGAATTCCACATGGCTTTAAATACTTAAATTATCCTGAGATGAAAACATGCTATCAGATGAACATGATCAAATGCCAAAGAAAAAAATCTCAGTGTGCATTTTTTCTATTATTATTTTGTTTGATTACCATGTGTTTTGGAACAAATGTAACAGTTTTCAGAACGGCACTTAAGTATGTGGACTACGAGGAACTTCGCAGTGCCCATACTCCAGCTGCAAGAAGAATGCATCTTAGCTTGGTTTTGTTTTTTTTTTTTTTTTTTAAATTTTGTTGTTGTTGTTAAGTTGGCGGGGTTTTTTTAGACAATGACTTGTTGGTGCAGCGGTATGTAACGAGTAGCACACTGCATGTGGGAATACAGACTAAAATATGTGAGGCGGGTTTCTTTCATTCATCAGCTAATTCTGGTCTGAGCAGATTTTCATTCTGCAGGCAGGCAGATGCGCTCCCAGAACACAAGAGTCTGAATACAGGTTTTTGTATCCTTAAAGTTATCCTTCGGGTACCAAGATGGCAGCACATCAAACCACATGGTGCTTACAGAATGTCTTTCATCGAAAAATCTGAGTCTTTTTGTAAACATGCATTAAACCACTTGACATTCTTGTGAGATGTAAGGCAGGCTTTATTACAGCTCATCAGCGGCTAGGGGAGCCAGGGCACAAAAAACGTTGGAGATCTTTCCCTAGGACATGTGGGCTGATGGCAGAGCAGCCAAGAGTCCCAATTGCCAGCTCCTGCCACGAGATGGGGTGCTTTGGTTGGAGTCCTGTGGCTGCTCACATTCAGGGAGCCAGACAACCATTTTCCTAAAGGCAAATCCTTGGCAAGGTTAAAACTGGACATTGATGCCTCAGTGTGCCATTGTACCCCTTTTTCCCTTATTCCGCAAGAAAATGAGCTGGGATGGAAGAACTTGTTACACAGCTTGTTCCAGGGGTTGAAACACCATAGCGCACCAGGCCTGGAGAGACCGGAGAACGCTGCAGACGCTGAACTAACTGAGGGTTGCCAATCACCATCTGACCAAAAGAAAAGGTGTGCATCTGCAGGGTAAGAGCTTTGTTGTCCCAACTTACTATTTACTATTTAAATCAGCAAAATCAGGGAGACAGAACGTAGTGTAAAGGTGTTTATGTCTGTGTTGGCCCCACCTTTGATCCCATGGGGTTAGATTATACTACCCTATTCTTTCTTCCCCTCAGGATAAGGATTGGTTCCTTGATTCAGTTCTCCACTTTTCTCTTCCACCCACACATGCACAAAGATAAAACCATTCCCTATAGCAGACTGGGACTTCAGTCAAAAACTAATTATAAACAATGACGGCTCAACAGCTTTTTTCAGTTTGTGGTTCTACGAATTTGCGATGCAAACTATCTGGCTTCAGCCCCACTCCTGGTAATTTACAGACCAGCTTGCTTTAGTTGGGCAGCAGCAGAAGGGTGCAGACAAGGGAGACAGGGGCATGCAGGACAACAAAGGAGACTAAAACGGGGAACAAAAAGAAGCAGCGGCTCCTTTATCCTGGTGTTCTCTTTCTTTCTGCCCTCCGGTAGAAGTGCACTGGTAATCATTCTAATGGGGGGAAACTGGCATTCTGCATGTGCTTGCCAAATATGACAAAGTAGCAACATACTTGGATGGTATTTGGCCCGTCAGTCCTTCCACAGCTTTCTGGTGCAAATGAGGTCACTGCCTTGGTGGGACACGACACGACGTAATACGACACATATGCCTGATTCCATGCCAACCGCTGTTTCATAATAAGATGCATGTCACAGACCTCTGATTAAATAAGAACAAGCTACTTTGTCCACCTAAGAAATTTAAAGATGCTGAGTTTTCCTTTTCTTTTTCATCTTGAAGCAGCTTTGACCAAAGTAATTATATTTATCAAATGATTGCCAGGGCAGGGTGAGCTATGTTACACTACTTTGGAAAACCAAGGCAGTTTGATTTGTGCACAGTAGCTATTTTGGTGGTTTTTTTCCTGCTTACCTGTGCTATACTGTCACTACTGAATTAAAACCCTGCAGCATTTAGTTCAACTCGCACGGCTGATTATCTTGCACACTGGTTGTAAATCGGGAGTAACTCCAATGCATTCTTGTATAAAATTGGTAGAAATGAGCATCTGGCCCGCAGGACCCGTTCATGCCTTGGTTTCCTAGAGGCAGTGGAAAAGCACAGCGCTGCCTGCTGCGCATGCAGTTACAAAGCAGGAGTCACCACAGTAGACAGTGAGTGCCTGACACGTCCTCTTTATACCACTTGCACTGGGAGTAATGGGCATCTCTGCCTCCAACCTCTGGCCAAGCTTCCTTGCTCTGAACCGACATGGTGACAGGATGTTTAGCACTAGAGCCAGAAATAATCTTTAAGACTATTTTGGCCTTGCCATTGCCGTTTAGCTAACGCGTAGCTCACCGTATCTCATTACCGAACTTGGGAAACAGCCCCATGAGCACCGGGGTCGGCAATGACGTTTCATCGCTGCAAAGCAGTTTTACGGATGAACACCGCGCCAGCTAGCACCGCATGCGTCTGAACCGAGCAGAGATGCAGCTTTTCCCTCTTGCTCAAATCTGGACAGCTCCTGCAGCAGCGCTCTGCGGCCAACACCAGCACCTTCTCTCCGCAGTTCCTGAATGCAGCCTTTCCTTTGCGTCTCTCCCAAGCAACAGCAGAAACTCTGAAATTCGGCTCAACAGAGAACAGCGGCAAAGCTGCCACTGGTTGCAGGAGGGCTGATGCTCACCCACTACGCTCAACAAGCACAGGACAAGAACTAACGCATCGCTGCGAGTCATTGGGACTACAACTACTCCATGGCACTGAAGCTTATGAATAGCAAGAGTTTGAATATACCTCCCTGAGCTGTTGACCTCCCCCTTTTTGTATGGCTTTAAAAACAAATAATTTTTTTGCTTTTCCCTTCCTTTACTTTTTTGGGTATTTTTAAACATAGGTGACAGTCGGCAAGAAGAGCTGTGAAAGGAGTGCATCTATGCTGATTCCCATTTGCTTCTGATTCCGTAGCAAAGGGGTGGCGAACTCTACAATCCACGGGAGGCCCGAGATCCTGACCTGATGCCACAAAACCACTGCCGTGAGGATGCACAGACAGCCAAGCTCTCTGCACAGGAGACCCTGTCACGAAGACCAATGATGACTGCTATGCACAGCGAGTGCACGGAAGCGTCCAGCGGGGCACGGAGATCGGCTTTAGGCCTGCTTTCATTTAACGTCGTCAGTGGCGTGCTGGAACAACTCGAAGATCAAAGGCTTGCAGAGCTCCTCTCGGCACTGCAACCCTTTGATCTTAGCCTCTCCTCCCGATAACCCCCCAAAAGCCACATGGCCGCTCTGCTTCCCGCCTGGGATCTGCCTCCAAGATTGCCCCTTTTTCCCTGCATCAAGGAGAAAAAAGGAGTGTGATATGCAAAACTTAGGAGCACCTGCAACTTCCGTTGACCTGATGTGAAACTGTATGACTGCTCAGCAAGCCTCTAAGTCAGCTCTCATGAGTTTGTGAGCATACCATGAAGGGCAATGCACTGAAAAGAGGTGAAGATAAATGCAAGGTGGCTCAGGGGAGCGGTACACTTGCAACGAGCTTCACCGAACTATAAACCCAGGTTGCCTGGGAAATGTGCATCTAGACCGGACAAGCGCGTAACACGAATCTCAGTCCTATGACGTAGGCTACGAGTGCCTCAAGGATGCTGTATGTCTGAAGCTTTCCTGTACGCAGCTCGTGTCGAAGCATTAACTAAATGGTGCATTTTGAGTTTATCACAGCTCGGCATATTGCTCAGTCAGAAAGTAGCAACACAAAGAGGACTTGGAAAGCAATTCTGTTACACAAGAGAGTTGGAATTCCGAGAGCCGAAAGATGCTATCGTTCTGTGAGTCTGTTTTTCAGCCTTTTTCTTGACGGAATAAGAAGAACGTCTAATCTTCATTAAAATAGTAATTTTTATATTGAAAACCACGGTTCTATCTATGCTCTCAGCTACTGCCAGCGCACACGTCTCCTGCCTGTCCCCATTAACAGCTGCTGTATAGTTCATCTTGTTAGTGTGTCTACCAGCATCTAAACCAGTTACGTTTTCTTCCTCTGGTTCACAGACACAGCAGTTTAACAATTTGTTGCCGGGAGCTTACTCATCAGGTAAGTTTTCTTCCGGTCATGAATTATCTATGAAACAAAGATGACTTCAAGTGCGCGTAACACAACGAGCACACGATGCATCTACTCTCTCTACATACACATACGCACCCCCATATGGGTATTCTACATGCAGCAATGGGATCCAGATGATCATCCTATGCATCTCTGTGCTACCTCACCAACTGCCCGCACTCCTCTCTCATCATCCTGTTACGTCGCAAGCCATTGCACTTCACCTTCCACCAAAGCCAAAGGACTTCAATCGGGCTACATATTTAAGTCCTCATAATCTAGGTGCGTGCCTCAAGTTTGCTGCCTCAGTAGGATGTCATTAAAATCACCAAACCCTTAACCGCTACATTAAGTTTCCCTTTTCGTTTCCAAAGTTTAGGATTCTTCCTTCTTCCCAAACTCTCCTCACCTCTTGGCAGAACAGTTCTCTATGGGACCTTAAAAAGCGCAAAGAAACATTTCAAAAAGCAGCAGGGAAAGAAAGGACACTACCTTTGCTTCCAGGACGGGAAGGTACACATTTTAACAACGTATCATTGTTGATACCACACAGCCTATAGTTGACCGAATGTACCTTTGAGTGCAAAAGATTTCCTTTCCTGCGCCGAGTTTGGACTGAGAACTGCAAATGGGAAATTAAACACGAGAATTGCTACCTGTTTTTTAAGAATACTTAAAATAACCCGCAAAATCCTTCTGCAAAATGTCATTAGGGAGAGACTATGTTACTGTCTGTCTGGGACGACCCGTGTAATTCAGGTGCTCTCAGAATTCAGAAACGATGCAGTTTACTCAAACTCTGGCAGAACTTTCTATGGTAACTGTTACTGCATGTATTTACACCGTACCTCCAGACAGCAGACTGCTGCCATGCATTGGAGTTTACAGAACTGATTTGCCCCTGCTGTATACTGCTATGTGCTGCTGTGCAAATAGGTACTCAACAAAATGAGTCTTTTATCAGACAGAAAACACGACCAAGGTCAAAGTGAAGCCATTAGCTGTGTCGCTCCACCTCTTAAGCTCACTCCCGGTTCTGCGAGATGTGTATCGAGGAAGTCCGGGCACTGCCAGACCGAGGATCGCAACCGGTGTCGCGTGCACCGGCCGACGTCCTTTCCTTCACCCCTGCCGAGGGGGCTTTCGCTCACCCCGTGTCCCCGGGGGCAGCAGCCCACCCCTACCCAGCAGCCTACGAGCTGTGCCCAGGGCAGGCGGCGGCCGCAGCCCCAGCAGGAACGCGCGGGTGGCTGCAGGCTGGGCGGCAGATCGTCGCAACCGAACCGGCTCGGGCACCTGCGCTGAGCTCGGGCCTTCCTTTCTGCAGGGCTCCCTGGCCCTCCGCCGCTGGCAGCGCAGGCCGTAGCCTAAGAGCTCCAGCTTGCAGGTTCGTCTGCTTTTGCTCTCAGCGGGCATTAGCAGACACCCTCAGCGTTGGAGCGTTTAGAAACGTTTCTCGTAGCCAAGGTGGTTTTTGTGTAATGTGCTCAGCACTCCCGGCATTGTTTGAACTTCGGCTGGGTACACCTTTTGCATTTCAGAATGAAGGCTAAGATTACTAAGAAAAAGAGAAGAAATAAAAGCAATAAAAGGAAAATAAATTAAAGTCCTCGGGGTTATAGGCCCGATCCCAAGAAATTATGAAACTACTGTCAGGCTCCAGAAGCTGTGGAGTAATCACTCACAAGTGTATTATCTTATTAGTTCTCTCCATCTTTAAAGAATAAAACCACCCAACACATTAGGATTTATGGCCAACGAAAAGAAAAAGTTTTATCTTGAAGCTACAACAAAGAAGATAAAAGAGAGGCATGTAATTGTTGAAGGAACAACAGGATGAACAGCTTATACATATTGTGCAATTAATAATCACTGAAGGCCTGTTGGAAGTTGCCTATAGCCGATAGATCAACGTACAAAATCAGAGTCCCTGTTCTTCTGCATACCAGTACATGGTGACTGCAATAGCAGTCAGCCAATCAAGTTGGGTTTTGTTCCCCACCGTGTGCTTTCTCAAAGTGCCTTCAGATGGGAGCCAAAAAACCCACCCTATAAAAATAAAAATCTCAGTCATGGAAGTTTTCCTCCCAGCCAGGCCTCGGGTGTTAAAACAAAACAAAACAAAACCAAACAAACAAAGCAAGCGCCATTTACAGAAACACGCACGCAGCGGTCACTCTGTCCCTGTCCCACACCGAGTGGTGCGACCAGAACAACGGTCTCTGGAGAACAGGGGGCCTCAGGTTAAATTCACTAGAGATTTACCGAAACTAGTTCCTCACCACGGCAGACAAGGGAGTATATAATGGTCAGCAGTGCGACAGGAGAAGAGATCACCAAATCTTCCTCAGAAAAGAATAAAATCTTAGGGAAAGATTTATTATCTGATTATCTGAGAGGAATTTCTAGCAAAGGCCAATGTAGAAATGAAGGAAGGCATCCTAGCGGAGCATTCGTCTGCTTGTCACATAGGTTCACTTATTAGCCTTCCTCTTCCGTTAACGAAAAGCCAGAGCACGATGAACAACTGCAGCCCTGCGTTATCACTCAACTAATTGCTTCAGGTGCCAAAGGTGCAGGTAAGTGCCAAGACAGATTTCCAAAGCCTCACGGTTTCTTGTAGTAGGCGGGGTGCACTGCAGGGAGCTTCCATGGATTTTTCAAAATCCCCCTGGGCACCTGCCTACACCTTTAACACTTTTAAAAACATGACCTTCAGATGTGTGCCAAAGTTGCACTGAAAACAATGCTTAGGTGCTTTGCTGGATCAGAGCCACAGTAAGATATGATGAGCAGGAAGACGTGGAGGAACCAAATGGCAACTAGACAGGTTGCCGAGCTAGTAAAGGTAACGTTGAAGTATTGTTCCGTATCGATTTAGATACGCGTATTTGTGGAGCTGGGCCAGCTTCTCCAACGTCTTCCCTTCTGAAGGAAGCGGGGTTAACATCCATGAATAAATTAGCCTCGTGATCAAAGTTTGATTAAGCATCTGAGATGAAATGATGGATTTTTCTGAAGGCATGTATTCAAAGCATGCTTAATGTATGCATGTATCTCTCTGTCTTTCTTCCTGTGGTTTCTTTCAAAGGGTCTTCTTCCCTTCCAACTGTAATCTCCTTAGGCAAAGAGCTGAGACCAGAAAGAATTCATCTATAAAACCATGTGCTAAAACTTCTAATTATCAGCTGAACTGATGAAAAATAATACTTTTATGAAAAATGAACACTCCCTTTTCCTAGTATTTCACTTCAATGGTGTGAGGTAAAGCTGGGGGAGACAGCTAACCTTCAAGGCTTGGAAAGGATTCTTCCCTCCTTCCCAGACCTCACTAATGCAAATCCTTTGAAATCCTAATGGTTTGGGCACCGAGGGAATCCTCAGAGCAACCAGTCTGCTGAATGAGTAAGACTGCAATTTCCAAGCGGCCTGGGGACATTTAGATGCATCTTTCCCACTGGAAGTGGAAAACGCCACATGGAAAATCTCAGCCCCTGAGAAGAGCTCAGTCTAGAAGACTGTGAAATTGCTGGGTGCTACCTCGGGCACTGTGGAGGCAAGGCACTGGCCTGCCTTGCCATTTTCTGCAAGCTGTTGCATAACAAGTCTCATATCCTCCAAACTTTGCCAACTATACAAACATCTGGAAGACGAATCTTAAATATTTAGGCACATTTGCAAAATACTGCTCTACAATTCCCTCCCCCCTCCCGCAATACGCTCAGGATTTTATCTGTATCACAACGACCACGAGCTTTTAAATACACAGGAATAGGAGAGACTAGAATGCATCAGGAGTTTCCATCTTGAGCAACTTAACTTCCCTTCAAGTGGCAAAAATGCCAGCTTTTCAGGAAAGGACTACCCCGTCTTGAGGAAAAAGGTCTTTGGCAGAGTCACTCCTAAGCTTACTAGATCCGAAGGGTTGTTGTAAAACACATCCTCATATAACGTCTGGATTACTAACTCTGGGTTCAGGATGTAAAAACTGTTGCAAAATGGGCTTTGCAGTTTCCAGCTCGCCAATACCAATTAAGAAAAAGATGTGTTTTGCTAGGATTTGGTGGGACCAGAGCACCCAGGAGACTGCTAAGTCTGGGGAGAATTACTGACAGCTATTAGTGTAAAAACAAAATCTTTAAAAGTAACTTACTTAGTTAAAAACCAGCAGGTTTAACTTCAGGTACCGTATCTTACAAACACCGGCCTTGGTATGATCCATTCATTAGTTTCTTACGGTTGAACATTTGGTACAGGAAAAGGCAGTGCCTATTCTCTTCGCTACTAAAAAAATTATATAACCCATTACTACACACATTTCAACTATTCGTGTGACGCACAGCAACGTATAGCTTGAATGGCTCAAATCAACATAACTATTGCAAACAGATTGGGTTTTTTATGCTTTCAAATCACAAACGTACTATCGATCTGGGAAACTGACGTATCTCATTTAAATGTACGTTTAACAAGAGAGCAAAGAGATGACAGGGCATCAGGCAGGCAACTTTTCTATTTCAATCCAAACAAGGCAGCAGAGCTGTGATATTAATGAAGCAAAATGGCATACAGACTACTCGCGTTCCTTATCTCTTCTCTACAATAGATTCATAGCTTGTAATCTGACTGCAAAGCTTACGCACATGAGACACACACATGTATAACTAGACAGTCGAACTCTGTCAACAGTCTATAACCAGAACCTCTTTGAAATCCAGAGGGATAAAAAGGATGGAGGCCCCAGTTCCTCAAACTACATGAAACACATTGAGTACAACAGGACTACACAGTGCACCGAAAGCTCTGCACGTGCTTGGGTCAGAAAAACCGTTCCAGGAAGAGGCTGTATGAACAGGAAGAGATTGTACACATTACAGCAGACGGTAGGAAAAGTAGGAAAAAGGGAAGTTGAAGGAGAGCTTCATGTGGTTGAAGGGGCACTGCGTACGTGAGGACGGAGGGCAAGCAGTTTGAAAGCATTCGCTGGGTCCTGCAGGCGAGGATACAGATCACGGATCTGACGTGACAGAGAGAGGACGCCGATTAAGTGTCATGAAAGGAGTGAGTTGGTCACAGTAATTGTTACTCACGTGAGCTGCGAACGACCTGAGGTTATCTGAATCACAGGAAGCAAAAAAAGAAAAGTACATGTCCTTATGCAGAAAGATAGAATCTGTTCCAAACAGGATAAACTGATATGTAGGACTACTGGGACTGTACTTACTACAACTGTTCCAAAAAAGACCATTTAGATAAATAGCTGACAATGTGAACGTTACACCTTTCTGTAAGATGTGAAGAATCAGATATCCCGAAGGTGTACGCTTAGTATGACCGTTTCAACAACTGCATAATATGTAGCCCTATAAAGAACAAACCTATTGAACAAACCAAGTCAGCAATACGGTTTTTAAGGAAATCACTCACCCTGTTTGTCTTCAATATGCAGATGTAAAGAGGATATTACTGCATACTATAAAGAACAACTACAGCAACCCCCTCAGCAAGCTACAACTCAGAAGCAATTTTTTTCTAGCTGACACCGATGAACCTTTTCTGCATATTACTCGCAGACTGCAACAGGGGTGTGCTTCACTCTTTCTGCATATATGTCCACCAAAATCTATGAGTATGTAGTATCAAGGGTATCAAAACACTGAAAATGTGAAACTACTTAAAACATCCCAGCCAAAAAGAGGAACAGTGGCGCTACGGCCGAGATGCCCCGATCCTACAGTTTTAAGTGGACTTTTGTGTGTGACTGTGCTGACTTTCAGAATTTCACACTGCCTAATTTCACTAATTTTCTGACAGAGTATCAGTTTGGAAGCTTGAAAATTCCCATCTTTTCCACGAGATACTCACCCCAGAACATAACGTGAGGAGATTATCACAAATAACATCACACAAATCGATTTTGTGATCTGCTTCAAAACCTGCCGCGTCTGCCAACACCAGCGTGGCTCCTGTTGAAGCTGTAAATTTAGTCCCACCGGAATCGAGGGGGAGGTCTTCTCCCGAGGCTGCTGCGCACCTCATTAAGGTCTGACATGGTTTCAAAAGATGATGAAAAGGTCTTTGCCTATAGTCTTTCACATACTGCTGGGATGTTTAGAGTTACTCGAAACAGGAAAGTTTAACAGTGTCGCTTAAAAAATAAATTGGCAATCATTGGCATAGATGGTAACGAATGCTCAGGAAAACGGCCAAAGCAATTTAACTGGCGGGCACGGGAAATAAAATCCAAGAATTTCATTAATGCTACGACAGTGGCAAAATGGGTCTGAGGCACCTGGCTAAGACACTGCTCAAACACCAGTGCTGTTAGGAAAACAGATTTGACAGAATTTAGATGCAAGTGCGATGATCGAAAGCCAGAGATGGAAAAAAATACAGAAATAACAATCTAGTCTTCATCTGTATTTGGGGCGTACACAAGGAAAAATGAAGATTAATTGCTTCCCAAAACAATGACATAGCACAATGTTTTAACAACGGGAAAATTGGACTTAGAGCAGATTTGTAACTTTCTAGCAGTTTAAAATTGAAAAACATAGATAAGTTCTTCCCCTCCCTAATGTTCCGAGCTGGATTCTCAAATATTATGGTTTATAACTGATGTAATCATTGCTTTTCCACATGTGCTTAATGTAGTTGAACGTTTTAGAGTACCAGAAATGTGTCGTATATAGAACAGAATATTACTATGTCCAACAGTAAGAAAAAGGGATATTCTCAACCCAAAGTTGAGAAAACTTACCAGTTCCTATGCATCCAACTAGAGCTATACGCTACCACAACTCCTGTGTCCTATACATTTGTTCTAAAATCTGTCACCCGTCTTCTTCAAGGCAAGAGTTTCGCAAGTACAGAATACAACATAATTCGTGTTATACTTCAGTGTTTTACGTAAAGTTATAATTTTGCAAGAAACACACACATCAAAAGGTATTTGCAGGCACGTATCAGTGTTTAAGTGGAAATGTGAACCTAGTGGAAAATTACGTGGAATTAAAGAAGGAAGCCCATCAACACCCATCTATTAAAAGTATGCAAATATGCTCTGGCAAAACTGCAGACACCCTGGCAAATCACAGCCCGTAACAGCTCCAAGCTCTCGCCGCACCCCTGCTGCCGGCACGCTGGGAAGCCAAGGGCTGTCACTGTTCCTCTGCCCTGCAGACGAGCGAAGGAGCTTCCACGGCAAACAGCCTCCGCCAAAACGCACTCCTCGTCCTTCCCCATCCACGTGTGTGGCGTCATCTGATGCAACGCCAGCGAGACAGATATCGCACTCTCACATGGAGACTGCATCTCTTCCTCTCAGACGTGTAGGTCTGAAGCCACACAGGAATTTATAGATCAGAACTAGCACTCCCATTCTTTATCCCAGCTTTGGCGTTCAGTGTAGCATTATTTAAACAAATAATAGGGCTTCCATTATCAAACAATTTTCTACTTCTTTCTTTATTTTAGCAGGTGTGAGAGGTCTGATTAATCAGTCATGGGTTTTTTCTTTAAAAGTGTCAAATGTCGTGAAAATTCTGACTTCCGTATCAGTTTTTGGCTGAGAAGGTTGGGATTATATGCTATAACGTTATATGATATATGTAGGATTATATGATGTGAGAAATAATTTGAATGTTCCATTGCAAAAAAAAAAAAAAAAAAAAAAAAAAAAAAAAAAGTCTCTCTCTTCACCTCACTAGTTCTGGTAAGTGCTTTAAATGGTACCATTAGCTCCAAGGAGCGTTAAGAACAGAAGAATTACCTTTCCTTCCCCACCTTAAATGCTAGCCCATGCTTCTCCCACCCTTTCTCCTGCTGTTCTTCAGGAAATATTTTCCGTGTGGTTACAACATGTGTGATCTGCCTGTGCACAGAAGGCCATAAATCCATATTACCAAATGTTTATCCGAGCTTTTGAACATCTTGGAGAGTGTGGTATCACTATCCCACAAACCTCAGGGTATACCAGCGCAGAAGAGGGAGCTAGCCAGATACCACACCGTTACAAAGAACATTTTGATCCGGGGATGTAATGAGAAGCAGGATTGCAGGAAGGCTTCCTCGGTGGCAGCTCCAGCGCGTAGGTGCAGGTGCACTGCCCAGACAGAGTGCTGAAACAATGCACTTCTGGCAGAGCGAGGACTCCAGCTTGGCTCGACATATGCAGCTTTCACATCCAAACCTTGTTACTAGATCAGCCTGGAATGTCATTCTAAATCCATAGTCTCCAGGCATTAATCAAGAAAGGGGGCCGGCAGGAGGGGGGATAGCCTATTTAAAACACATAGCACAGGAAAAACATACCCTCCAAAAATGCCCTATCGGTGAAAGGAATTAAGTCACTTTCCTAGCTTGTGGTCATTTTCAGAGACATAATAAAAATAACCTGTGGGACCCATAGAGTACCTGCAGTTAAGTTGTCATCACATGCAGATGTATGGTATCTTTACTATTGCAGTGCATTACATTATTTCCTTAAATTGGTCTCATACTTCAGCCCCTGGAAAAGCACCAGAAGAATTTACTGGAGCTGCGAGACTCGGATTGCACTGAACAAGCCCCACTGGGCTCACTTGGAAAAGCACGGGAACTCCCCGCCACTCAACCATTAACCTGGGATAAAAGGGAAAATTAAAAGCTCCGACAGTCGCGCTGAGCGGCCACCGCAACCCGAGCTGCAAGCTCTGAAACCAGGGAGGGCTGGTCCTACGGTGCCGAAAGGACACCGCGGCACCCCCAGGCAAGAGCTGTGTCACTGCCACTGTCCCACCGCAGCCCGGCATCGGAGGGCACGTGACGGTGCTTTGACTGCGAGAGATTCTCGTTTCCGTGAAAAACACAGACACAAAGAACTGTTACGAGGCTTCCCAGAGGAACGTCCAATTTTGTGAGCTCTCTGTAAGCATCTGTGAGCGAGAGGGGAAAAGGAGGCAGGGGAAGTTAAGGAAATTGAGAGATCAAGAGAACTGGGAAAAGACTTAAAAGAAAACTAAAGATGAGGAAAAGAAAGTCATACGCTTATTTCACGGAGGAAGAGAAGGGAGGTGTATATTGGAAGACAAGAAAAAAAAAATTGTCAAAAAGGACCCGACGCTTTTTAACATTCACAGTATTTTACATCTGAGGCACATTATTCCTACTTGGCATATCCCCTGTTAGCATTAAGCAAGCTGCCCCGTCCTGAAGTAGATGAGGCTGAAACGCAACCCTCAGGCTTTCTCCTGAAGGCTTATTGACTCACGAACCAAACTTCCATCTGCTCTCCATAAGCACGGGTGCCTTCAGGATATTTTGAAAATAAAATCACTACTGTGTATCACATAAAGATTTTCACGAACATAAATATGAACTCTGTGGTGCAAACAAACAAAAAAAGATTGTCTCTCCCCACCCACCTTTTTTTAAGTAATCAAGAGAAGCACAGAGAAATACATTATTTATCCACACAGATCTCTGCTGGAGGCCGGGAGTTTGGTTTCTTGACCTTCCCAATACCTCTCAAGAGATGCAGACTTAAAGCTTGCAAGTACTGCGATACGGTGGTATGAAAAAGTGATACAGTCAGCGTACACTGCTTATAAAGCGCGCGTTCCTTTTAAGAATACTTGTAGAAGCAAACTCAAAATTACTCCAACTACACTAACTCGGTTTTGACATGACCATTGCGGCCAAAAAAGAAGATCCGATAAAATGCTGTTGATTTTTATGTAAATACTTACTTTTTCACTGATGCAATCTAAGGATGAGTGGTGAAATCATGAGAAGCATAAGACATTTCCATACATAGAAAGATTAACTGGCCTAACGCATGAGAAAAGACAAGGACATGGCATCACAATAATCCAAAAATAAGGGAAAACACAGTGATATCGAACAATAACTTTTAATGGGAAATACTTTTTTGTACACGATCAAATTACTCGCGGACCTCTGCTGCAGCACAGGAGATAAGTAGATTCAGTTCGGGGTACTGATGAATTTTTCAGTCAAATGTTTATTTCAAGACCCTGATTGTTCAGACCTCACCAAGGACGTGGGAAATCCAGTTGCATATCCACCCTTCGTTGGATCGTTAATTATTGACGTAGCTCAGACAGGAGACCTTGAAAAAACGCGGCCACAAAAGCCAGTGATCGCCAAGTTAGTCTGAGCTCATGAGGGGTCGTTCTCTGTCTCTCACTGCACCTTTCCCCCTCTCTTTGCCCGCCAAACATTTTAAAGATACTAGGTCTTTTCCAAATAATAGTTTTGGAAGTTTTAGGGAAAGCTTTTTGAAGGAGTTAAAACAGATCCCTCAACAGATCCCTCCCTCGGTATTAATTCTGGTTCCTGGAAGTTAACCATCAAGAAACAACCTCTGGTCTCTTCGGCCAGGCACAGGTATGGACTATCTGTCACAGGGACCGGGGCTTCACCCTGCTAAGTATTACGCAGAAATTCTGTTTATGGCAAGACGTAGCGATTCTCCAGTTAAACTTTAACAGCGTCTGCCACAAATGCACAGCTTTACCTACAGCAGCTGGCAACCAAAGCAATACCATTACTTATCAACACAATACAGGAGAACTTTGCCATCATTTTCACTAGGATATGGCTGGCAACTAAAGAAAGTACTAGTTATTCCATACAACCATCCGTTAAAAAATCTGGACATACCGACTTCAGCCACAGCTATTTCCTGGTCTAACTAGAAGGAAAAAGTGGTTTCTCAGACACCTGTGTGTGGCAGAAATCACACGCTGCCTCAGGATCACCACACAGTGCTCTGGCTGACGTCGATATGTCCCGACAACAAATCAAAAGCACAAAGTTTCCAGAGAAGTACTCGCAAAACTATGGGACGCTGCAGCTTCATTATAAACATCCCTTTCGTGTCCATTACTAATGAACAATACCCAGATCAGCCACCACAACGCAAACTAAAGCTACGCTTGCACAGTCAGAGCAGACGTGTCGAGGTTACGCTGTGCTGGCCAGGCCCGCTGCCCGAGGTGGGTGACACCCTGCACTCGGCTCTGTGCTGCCTCAACTCCTCTCCCTCCACCCTTTACACACTCGTGCTTTCTAACATAATTTTTAAATCAACAATGCAACTAATCACGGTGCACCGCATTTTCGCTTACGTGCGTCTTAACATTTTATGTGCACATTCAGTAATTAAAGCCCCAATCTAGGGTGCTTATTCAGTTTTCTTGCTTGGAAAAGCATGTAAATACACGCTTTAAGTGTTTCTATAAATACGGAAGCAGTTAACTGAATGCCTAATTAGGTCCCTTGTTTGGGACCTCACCCTTTAGCTGTTACTGTTTCTTATATTATTAATTACACTGCAGCCAATGCCAGGAAGCCCATTCTGGTGGGCACCTTAAAGGGGCCTTTAAAAATGCAGCTTGAGAGGATTAGGCACATTCTCCATGCGTGAGATGTGGCCGTGTTTGTGGCACGCTGACTGGCAGATCTTACGCAAACAATGGGATGATTTAGAAGAGCTTGACAACAACCAGCCTGACAGCACCAGCAGATATCTTTTGTCAGCAGTGCAAAGATTAATTCAGTATCTTTCCTGGTCCACATTAAGAGAGAACTGAGGCTGGTGGGAAGATAGGCGGCTACCTGGTGAGGCAAGATATAAAGGGTTTGATCTCGTGGCCTGCAGAGCTCCCTTGGAACGAGCGAACGCACAGGGAAGTAGTGCAAAATTGTTCCCTTTATTTTCAGGGAATCAGCAAGAGGAGAAAGGGCTACCGTGTTTAGGTCCGACTGCCTTACGCATCTGTCTGTGCACCGTAACACTGTCTTCACACGTAAGCAGCTGTGAATCATTTCTGATTCTCAAATTGCACACAGAAGCTTCGACCCAAATCACATTCCAGGCAAGCGCTTGGCCGGTTTCAATTTTCCAAGAGGTTCTTCCTACCATTCTATTCTTTCTGGTGATAGTACAACTGCACCGACAAGGAAGGCAAGGTAGCCTTTCCCCTACAACACAATTTTTTCTCTCCTAAGATTTTAGCGGTTTGTAGTTTCCATTTCCCTACTTCAAATGTATACAGTTGGTTTGTTCAAAGCTGTAAAAAGCCAGTCTTTCCTCTTAAGAGACTTTATCTTTATTAAGAGACTGAAGTTTGAATTGAAAAAAAAGAGAGAAATTAAAAGTGAAAAGTAATATTTGCTGTATTTAAATACAAGCCAGATGTGGAAGTATACATCTCCAAATTAAACATTTACTGAGTTGGCAGCAATGGAATTTTCTTCTCACACATGCAAAGGTCAAGTCTGAATGTGCTCTCCTTTCTACCTACGTGTCTATCTGTCACTTGCTCTCCCTTGCCCCGCATAGCTAAGCGGCGGTTAAGAATTATTGCCTGGACTTCTGCACAGCCACTCCTCCTGCCGGCACAATGGCATCACTTCATCTCCGGAAGATTTGAAGACTATGAAGAAAAATCCCAGATGCCAAACATGAGACAACAACTTGCATAAGCAGAAACCTAACGGGTGACTGACTAAGCCATAAATACTACTGAAAGAAACCATAGTGCAGGTACTGAAAATCTTCAAAAATCAGGCCACACTATCTGTGAATTAGGACGCTAAGTCGCATATATGATCAATACCCTTACACAAGGAAAGGACTCTGGAGTCACAGATGAACAGCAAAAAGAACTTTTTTTCCCCCCATATGGCTAAAGAAAGGCTCCAGCCGACACGCCTGGAGTTGACACCAGCCTTCACTGGCTTCGTTCTCATCTGGGCTCTCTCGTTTCACACCCTTTGCCACCCATTTCCCCAAAGCGTCAAAAGCAACTAGCTTGGTAATACCGGGATATTGGCCAACAAACACAAAACACACTTGTAACCAAAGACACGGATGGTTTTGTAAACATTAAGTATGGTGACAAACAACCGAAAAAAAATGTATCTACTTTTTGTGAACTATAAAACAAAGTACTGCCCTCATCAAACTGTTTGAAACCAGTGTCTCTTTTCCAAGAGATCCAATGAAATTTACTCTGTCAGTCACGGCAAAGTTCTTACAAAATTGGGATGTTGAAGAGAGGTATTTTTTTTCTCAACCCTGAATTCTTTCACGCTGTAATATTACTAACAGTATGGCAATCCCTGCAAATTAGGGGGTGGAGTCTGTCTAATCCTCTCCAAGACTAGAGATTGCACATTTTGCAAACTCAGAAGTTTTTACCTTTTTCCTGAAATGAAGCTTGCACTTAACTTGTGGTCTACATCCATAGCATCCAATCGTTAGAGACGCTAACAAGCTTCTGATCTGCAGGCATTCAACGCTACCGAGAAGCTGACTTCTCTCGCATTAGATGGGGTAGCTGGCGAGCGACACACCAAACGGATGATGAATGGGGTCTGCAGATGTACACCAAGAGCGAGCTACCGAAGGGTTTCCCTTTCGGAGCCAATTGAAGTAAACACACCACCAGGGCGACTGCAGAAAGGGCTAAATGTGGAACTTTCAACACACGGTCAACCTCCTGTTGTGTTTGCAAAAAACCCCCTCCCGATCAACGAAACAGAAAACACCAAAACAAGCACAGCCTGTTTTCCTCCGACACCCGTTCAGCATCCTGCTCCCTGAAAGCAGGTCCACAGTAACAGGTGTCACCAAGTGCAGGCTCACGCTGCCTGTTATAGGTGACCTGCTCCTACCTCTAGCTGCTGTAATCAATTAATTTACAGGCAGCCACAGAGCATGCCCTGGCTAGGGAAAAACAGTTTGCAGAGGCTTCGGGCTGGATTCTGGGATTACCACAACCGCTGCATGTGGGTCGCTGCTGCCTCGCTGCTCCCGGGGCACAGCTGGGGCGCAGCTGGAGTTCAGTTCGGCTCCTGCCTCCTGCTCTTCGAGGGAGGAGAAGTTCTCCGCACATCTTCCGCTTGGCACAGCGGGACCGCCCGTGCCGCAAAGCGTGAAAACGCAACTTATTCCCTCTCAGCTCTTGCCCGGGTAAGCAGGGTAGGAGCAGCGCTCTTCTGTCAATTGCTCTCAGATCTGCAGGGTATGGGGTACGGCAGGGAAGGGAGAAGTTGCCTCTTGCCCCATGCTTGGGAACGTGCCGCTGGCCATGATTTGGCCTACAGGTCTTTGCAGATTAACAGATGGTATCTTAGAATATACCTGACAATAAAATGGGAGAGAATTCCAACCCCAGTTAATGAATGACTGCCAAATGCTGCGCCCACTTGCAGCCACAACAGACCACAGCTGAACTACTAGAGGAGAAGGGCAGAATCTGCGGGGATGGTTCTTGCCAATAACAAAGAACAACACGCCGTGTCTGAAAGCACCCGTGTGTCATGAGGCACTTCTATCGCGGACGAGGTGCATCACCACAAAGCCCTGAATGCCGGACCTCCCATGCTCAGACTGATGCGTGCTGGGGCCAAAACCAAACAAGTTTCACTGCTGATGAGATAAGTAAGTGACTTCAGACCTTTAATTAGTTCAGGGGAAAATCTAGGACCCGTGTTCTACAGTAAATGGCTCCTTACCTGGCTCTGTTTTAGAAAAGAATGTGCTTGCTAGTAAGAAGAAATGAAAACACTGCAACCGCAAGCCAAGTGTGCGGATAAAATGCTACAGTGTACAATATCAAATATGCTGTACCTAGCACGCTGCTACAGAAAACTAATGAAAACCCAGGGCAGGAGTTCACACAGAACTGAAATAGCACAATACTACTGCAAGACGTTCATTTCATCCTCCTTCATTAGGAGAGGTGCTCAAAGTACGGCTAATCAGACAGAAGGCAGCCCAAACTTCCCCTTTTTGCTGTGCTGCTTCATTCACAGAACTCATTTGGTATGGTTCCATTGAGTTAACATTCTCCATTTTCTTTGAACAAATTGTATTACACTTGTTTCTCATCAGATTACATAAATTAGCTGAGAGGGTATGGATTCAATTACAGTCCAGATTCCAGACCTCTTAAGAACTGACTGCCTAACACATTCCTTTCATTTAATAAACTGGAACCAAATGAGGATTATATCATATAAATAATACTCCCTCGATAGGGCAATGCAATAAAATGGCAAATATACTCAGAGGAGCCACGTAGATCAAATAGAAGAGCCTCTGATATTACCCACCGGACTTAAAGTATGAATATCACATAAACTTAATGGTTCATTACTTTTACTTTGCATTGTGAACAAGAATCTGATTCAGAGGGTACTTAAGACCAAGTTTAGTATCTTCTGAGAGCCTCAGACAGCTAAGGAAAAAATGTGTTGCAGCAAAGTATGGATTTCCATATTTAAAACATAATTTCATAGCTCTGCACAAGATACCAACCTCTCCCGCAAAATCCAAGATTTACAATCTCCCAAGGAACTAAGAGTAAATACAATCAAGAGTACGGGCTTTGTAAAGCTCTCAGTGAGGCAGTTTCCCAAACTGGCTTGTTCTTAAAGAAGGCAGCGTTTTGGAACAACCTAAACTGACAGGACAACTTTTAGGAACAACTGCTTTTGACAGAAATAGCCAGTCTTTCAGCCCGACAAGTAGATATACCATCTATAGTCGGACATTTTTACACCTGCCTAAACGTGTAAGTATCCAGAGAAGAAAAATGTGATGAAAAGACTTGGATTCGGAGCTCGACAAGAGATTCAAAGCTGAGGGCACAAAATTACACATACAGTCAAATTATCCCCATTCACAAACAGCATTCTTGACACATTTTGAAGAAGCTGGGTAGAAAACAAAGAGGCAGAGGAACAATGCTGCCAAGATGAAGGATGACCGTTAAATGTACAATTACCTGTAAGAAAATTCTTTTTAGACTACTGAAGAATGGCTGAAGACACGTTTTGATGACAGGCCATGTAATTACAACTTGTCTAATCCTAAAGCTGTATTTAACCTGGCATGCAACTATGAATACAGGATCCAGCAGGTGAAGTTCAAATTTAAGACTCCAACCAAGAAACAGGATGTTTTTTATCTACTCAATAAAAAGGTTTTCAGGGGACATTGTAAGTTCTCTGCCAACGAGAATGTTTAAATCAGTACAGTACTAGCCAAGTCTTTCTTCCTGGGCTCCTTCATGCCTGTCCTCTATCTGTCCAACAGCATTCTCAACGATAACCACAAGAGACAGCGCGAATGAAACGCGCCGCTCTGAAAACACCTAACTGATGCAAAATGAGGTGCCCGACAATTCCAGTGGACCACGGCATACATAAATGTCATTAGAGATTTTCTGTGCAGAGATGGGGCTTTTATGAAAAAGCAGTTTGTATACGCGACACATCAAGAACCGCACCATTTAACATTAAGTGAAGGCTTTTTCTTTAGTCAATGTACAATGCGCTAAAACTTCAAGATATATAGGTATAATTACATATATATTTATATATCTGTATATGAACCTCATTAACTGCAGTGCATACATTCACACATATATATAAATAAAACAAACTAGCCTTACTGGCACTGCGTACCCTTTACCTTAACTTCCCTTTATGTTCAGCTGGAAAGTTCAAATGCAGTTTTGCATGGGTTACATTCTAACTATAAAATCCCATATATGTGTCACGTTCTACCCCCCGCGCCACCCTTTTTGTTTTTTCACAAAGAGGTTAAATAAAATACCACCTGAAGCTATATTTTGCCACTAGAAAGAACGAACATAGTGAGCCATGCATGAAGTTTGCAGTGTATCCTGGTTTTGACACAAGGGAGGGAAAACGAGGGTGAAGCATACAGTAAATGAGACTTTTTCAACTCAGAATAACCAGGACTAAGGACACCTACTGGATACAACAGTGACATTTCTTATTGGATATGACAACAATGATTTAAAAAGGCTTATTTATGAGTCGCTAACAAAATCCTAACACGTAGAAAGAACACAATATGCAAAGCAGACGCTTTATTATGTTCACCCCTGTTCTTAATTCAGTCATAAACAGCAACTGTCTGTTCATCCCTGTGATTTAAAAGCGAAAAATCAGGATTTTTGCTTCCCTTTCTCAGGTAGTGCTGAGAGATTTCAGTATCTCTGCCTTATTACTGACATCTGCTGTCCCGTGAACGAATAACACAAAACCTTCACCGGCCCACTTGTCCCCTCCAACACTCTTTCCTGCTTTCTCGCTCCATGACACATACCAGAGTTTGACCGAACAGTATTTGCAGCCATTTGCGTTACAGAAAGCCACTCTCAGAAAATTGAGAAAATGCATTAAACTCCTTTGTACTGGACACCTTTTCACCAGGAGACAAGTAACTGCGCATGACGTTGCAGCTAGTTGTCAACAGTTCTTACTTTCTAACACGTGGGAAGAGAAGACTCTCATCACGATTCACAACACCAGTCCACTGAAAGTTTTACCATCTCCTCCCCCATGTCCAACAGCACCTGCCTGCCGGATCACATACTGCTTCAGTGCTAAGCACGGTCCCAGGCCTCAGTCAGACTGCAAGCTTTGCTGCACCAAGCCTTTTCAACCTGGCCCCCGCCAAGGGAAGTGCACAAACATCTCTCATACGTCTATCTCCGGGCACTCGTACACCCAGGATGTACATTAAGGAAAACACATTCCTCAGTGAGAAAGGTCATTGATGACGTTTCTCGTTAAGTCACAGGTAGCACACCATCTTATTTGCCACTAGAAGACCCCTGCAGGCGGCCCACTTTCAAAGGAAAGCATCCTCCCGCGGACTCTGCGGAGAGCAGGCAAAGCTGGAGATGTTCCAGCAATCGCTCACTGCAGCTATGTGGCCTGTGCCATCTCCAGAAGCGTGCTCTAGAGAGCATCGCTCCAGAAGCGATCATGCGTGATCGAAGCACGTCGCTATTTACGGATTCCTCAGGGTAACAAGAGATGCAGAGACAGGCGACGGTTGTAACGTCCTGCTTAAGTTTTATGCTCTGGACTAAGTAAATTTGACAGGGACCCTTCTTAAAAGCGTTCTCCACAACTAGTTCTGATCACGGTGTTTGCTTTTCAGCGAAAAACGCTTTCATAAGCTATTTTCCTACTCAAAAACATTTAAATCTTTCTCTATATATTAAGCTATTTTCCTACTCAAAAACATTTAAATCTTTCTCTATATATTGCCTAAATACAAATAAATGAAAAGTCAAGATAAATACCTCAGATCAGTGCTCCGAGGGAAAAGTCTTTTCTTCCCACTGAAGTAGACTTCAAAATCATCTGTTGTCAGTCTGTGGGCATAGTCGATGTATGCAGACACCTCCTGGCGATGAGAATTTCGGTCACGAATGAAGATGATGGACTGGAAAACACAAAGGCGGCCACAAATGAAGAACAGAAACACACATATGTGCACAGAGTTCCATATAAAAATGTATTTAGAGAGTACAGGAACATTTTCAACTTCACCTGGGCCAGGCTTCTGTTAGAAATTAAGACACTTAAATTATGGCTTATTACAGCATATTCTTAACACCAGCTTGGCAGCATTGCAGTAAAAATAAATATAAATGCAGTGTCACACAACATGCCCTCGTGTATTCCCCACGTCTCCTGCTGCCACTTCGAAAGGGTTTTCCCACAGGTCCTGGGCTGTATCCGCCAGCCCGATGCACACAATCCTAAAGCAGTCTAATGCCGTCGGACACCTATTTTTAAGCAAGGGTGGTTTTGTTTGGCTATTCTACAACGCTACTGTCCACACACTAATTACTGGACCAAGGTAGGAAGGGTGAAAAAAGTTATTTTGTTTGGGATGCACCTCTACAGCCAAAGCAAAACTTACTCAATTTAATATTCACAGCAGATTTTTAGCTTTTCAGAAAGACGACGGACCGTAAACTGCTTACCATACACCTCTCTATTCTGTGCTGTGACCAGAGAACAGAGCAGACTTCGCCAGCCCTCTCTCTTGCAAGACAACCCCTGTACTGTTTCATTCCTAACAGCTAATGAGATCTAGAGCAAAAATCTGGTAATTTAAATACAAGCCAACAAACAGAAAACAAAATCTGTACCCAGAAATAAAGCTGACTAAAGCAGGGTGGCTACAAGTAGGAGAACCAATTACCCGTCTAGCTGTTGCACCGCCTTGTGTCAGCGCTGGTTTGAAGGTGGTGCCGAGGCACCTGGAGGACAGCGACACATTCAGCAGCGGTTCCGGCTGCGAGAGATTACTTTCTGCCTTAGGGTTGAGATGCACGTCACGGACAAAGGCGCCAATGGGATGGCTTTCTATAAGCGCTTGTTGCTGGGAAGCCCCGTTTCCCATTTACTCTCTACTCCTCTGTTCCTTTACCTTTTATTTGCTTTATCTGCCAACCGAACGCAGAATAGGTTGGTGGAAGGCAATTCTTTTTCACACACTACCGCAACACAAAAAGCAAAAAGAACTGGTAGAATAAGTGTGGACTTGCAAGACAGAAGGGTTCTTGCATCCCAGGATCCACATAAGAAAAACTAACGCTGAGCGTAGAGGTTATTAGGTAGGTGAGGCATAACAGTATTTGTTAGCTGCACACATGTTTGTTTTTACTCAACTGAAATCAAGTGATATTTCTTTTCTCAATGTGGGGGAAATGGAAACAATACCACATGGAACTCTTTCAAAAAACATTTATTTTTTTAACAGCAGCAGATTTCTAGAGTGTAATGGTTTATCTGGCAAGCCTTTGTTATACTTGAGACATGTTTCCTTTTCCAATTTCACATTTAATTCCATCAAAACACGTGTTGCTCATTTTGCAATTCTGTACCATCAACGTTGTTGATAGGAAGAGTCAGAAGAATCTCCTGTACTACATCTGACCATCTTGAAATATATGTCTCCTCCCTATCCCCAGCACCTTCTGTTTTGAACGACTGGTTTATGTGTCTGGAGAGCCAGGTAAGGGCAGATATGAGGCAATGAGAAAAATAAGGTTGTCCCCAGCACACAGCAAGGCAACTGTACGCTGCCTCTACGTTTAAATACAAGACTAGGTGCACATCAGGCATCTGGAAAGGGGATTCACCGGCCTTCAGAAAAGCTAGTTTTAAATGAACGCCTTGACTTGCGCAGTACGATCCAATCGTTTTAAAAAGCTGCCAGATATTATTTGCAACGTTGAACAGACAGCTACCTTTCAAGGCTCTTGCGCTTATAAAATTCATCTCCTAAAATAACGTTCACACATTATCAGCCATAAAGCAACGCAGAACTACAGGCGAGCAGAGATACTACCATCAAAACTGCTTTACGAACTCTAAGAGAGCAACCAGAATACCTAAACAAAAATGTTCTGTGTTAAAGGTACGCTTCTGAGGACTCCTCCTCAAAACTAAAGGCCTTTGATCCTTCTAATCTCTCAACACTGTTTCCCTTCTTTGCTCATCCCTGATTCACTTCTAACCACCTATAAGCATTCATTCATTAAACTATGAATCAGCTTGAATTTTCTTAAGTTATTCTAAACTTTTTAATTGTCACACCTTTTTAGACAACAGACTTGCCAAAATTTGCACTCCTTCCTCCCAAAACGATAAAGCTCCTGATTAAAAAGTAACTGAAAGACAGAATAAAAATACTATAAAACTCATGAACAGGAAAATCTCCTAAAAGTCTCTTCAATACTCTTCCGATTTGTCTCTAACACAACAAATTCTGTGAAGCACAGAGTTTGTGCTTTACACCCCCCTGTGAGTTTTCAGGAACTTACATAGCAAAAGGCGAAAAAGCTTTAAGACGGGGTTTGCAAGCTATGCTTACATGTAGCTTTCGGACCTAACAACTGAACCTATTGACAACTGGGGTAAATTGACTTACAATTACTACAATTTAGAGCAAAGTAGAACAGAACAGAATGGAACAGTTCAGTTGGAAGAGACCTAAAATGACCATCTAGCAACACAGAGTTCCTTTTCCCACTTTTCTGGTCAGTCGCTAGAGGCACGCAGAAGTGGGGTTGCACAAAGGACTGAGGAATTCTCGTAGTTTCAGTGGAGTAAATACCAGCAGCAATGCTGCCTTCAGCACTGGCACGCAGAGGTGCAAGTTCGCAAAAAGCCACGGAGTTGTGCCTCGTAGCTTCGGCCATGAATTTGGCCCATAAAAGCCCATGCATCCCCACAGCAAACAACCGGTGGTACCGATGCTTTTGGGAGTCCCGCCGGGAACTCACCTCTCTTGGCTGCAGATGAACCCCATACTTTGCCGGTCAGGAAATGCATACGAGGACATGTTCCTTAGCTATGTGCAAGAGAGACACAAACCAATGGATTCAGAAAGCCTTAGCTGCATGACTCACCCCAGAGGACAAGCGATACCCATTTTCTCCTGAAGTTTAGATACGTCTCAAAAACGTGGCCTCTGCGCTTGGGAATGAGGTCAGATGTCACGCTCCTTCCAGTACTGATGCTGGAGACGGCAGTGGGAGCGGCATGCTTAACGCCAGTGGTCCGAGGAGCGTTAGCAGGTGAGAGGACGGCTACTGGAAATGCTTTGACAGCCGCCTCTTACCAGCTACGGTTTTACCGAATTCACAGCCCGCACATCCAAGTTCAAGTAAGTTATACGAAAAAAGGTCTTTCACAGGTGGCACGAAGGAAGGTTTAAGCCCACAGAGAAAGGAGATGTGGTATTTCTAGGGGATGAATATAAATATCTGCCTATACTTACATTTATATTTATTTATATAAATATAAATCCCTTCATGGGGGAGAGGCTGAGGCAGTGGATGAAGTTCAAGATCAGTAAACTACCATTTGGAACAGAGTAGCATCCTACATTTCGTCGCTCATCTTTCTCACTTCCATCTCCAGTGATATGTTTCTACAGTAGACAAATATTGTGGGATGCCAATGCTCTGATTACTCCAAAACCATTTGTAGCTGCTGCTTCCTATAGACAAAAGCAGAACATTTATAAGGAGCTGCACTTGCCTATGCTAAATACAGGGGCACGTTCTTCAGGAGTGTAAGTATGTGATCCTTGGAAAAGACTAATACCAACCTGTCACACTTCAAACCAGATGGAAGAAACCCAACAAACCACTGTGAATAACCAACTCATCCGGACATTTATTGATCTTGTCTAACTACACAGAATACTTGTACGATTCTATTGCCATCACTGTTTGCCTTTTAATGCGCAGCCCTACCAGAGCATTCCAGTAAGTGTGTTTCTCCCACTCACCGATCATCGAAATCAAGTAAAATTCACAATGGCTTCACCTAGCCCAAAATCAGGTCCTATGCTATCAGTTAGAAACATTGGAAGTAGGACAGTTACAGCTTTCCTTTCGCCATCATTTGTAAACACTGCAGACTCGCTTCTCACATATATTAATGCCATTATATACAGTTGAGGGGGTATAAAAGGATTTTAGAAGAGACACAAATTACATTTGCCTCCTGCTCGCAGTTTGCTTATACATCGCTAGCGTTAGGCTGAGCAAGAGTCCAGCCCATAAGTGGACTGCTTTGGGTATTGAGTTTTCCCAGGTTTTGAAGCATGCTCTTCAAGCTGTGCTTCAAAAGCTACTAAAATCATCTCCTTAAAAGGCAGGATTGTGCAACCACGAAGGCCTTCCACCTTTATCTTAAAAGGAAACAAACTATTCTGTGCACAATTTCCACGTAATACCTGAGAAAATATTGTCTATGTTGGGGTCTAGTTCCATTTGCGAACTTTTAAGTTGTAAGAAAAAAACAAACACCACCTGCCAATGATTCACTCCTATATATGTTACTTCATGCATTGAAACACGTTTCCTAAAATTGGTTTTGACTCCCAACAAGACCTTACCACGGACACCTAAATGCCAGGACTTGCCCATCATTTGGGGTATATTTGTACGCATCATAAAACAGGTTCAACGTTCATCAAAGACAGAAGACCTGGTTCCACTGACACTGGTGGGCGCTGATCAGACTTGCCAGGTTGGAGGAGAATTTGTTTGCATTTTTTCCTATTTTGGTAACATTACTAGGAAGAATTATGTTCCTTGCATTAAGTTAAATCTGGCTCTTTGAAATATTCCACACCCGAAGGATCATTTCTCTCTGGTTAGAGCGCTAGGGTGGAACCAAGGGACCTGCCAAACACATCACTCCTCCATGCCCCGCTCTTCTCTTGGAGGAATCGGTATGAATATCTGCCCTGCACTGCCGTACTGCGGGGTTAGTCCGACCTGTGATCTTAGTCTGCTGCTGAGTAATGCTGTTTATGAAAAGAAAAGCTATTGATACAGATGAGCCTTCTGAGAAAGACCTCAGATTTCTGATCATTCCCACGTAACAGAAGACTGTCTTCATTTTTTCTTAAGGTGATGCTGCAAATGAGCTCTCCAGGGGTCAGACCTCTTCTCTATGCTAGCAGTACAGCAAGGGCTAACATTGTTTCTAAGACCAATTAATATCCCTGGGTGGGGGAAAAACAACAGGTACTTCTTACAGATTAAAAGGTATGGGTGTCAATTATCTTAAGAAAACTTGTAACTCGCCCGAAACCCTTGCCTTTCCTCTATCCTCTACCCTCACAGCAGAACATTCCTTCTGTGAAAGAAAACATTTTAATACGGGCTTTTCTTTCAGCACCTCCTCTGCACAGTTTGTGGGTATGTCCTACACGCTAATTACAGCCATTTTATAACTGCATCGAAGGACTTCACTGGACTGGGACCTACGAGATGGCAAATGAACTGGAGCGTGCCGTGATTCAGCTTTCTATGAAATTATTGCAACGCAGATGTGTTCAAGTGCAGCGTAGCTGGAGAAAGAGAGTATATGGGAGCATAAAGAGACCAGCCCTGCTGTCTGGTGAAACAGTCTCGTAATGCGAGTCCTTTAATAGCATGCCAAACTGAAGGTAGATGACGGGAAAGTAAAGACAGACAATATTTAGGAGTGAATTACTAATTCACTGAGGAAGCTCTTTTCATGTGGACAATATCACAGGTGGGGACCCAGGGGAATAAGCACAATTAGGCCGAAAGGGACAGCTGTAAAATACATTACCAGTTGAAATATATTTTTAATGAGTAGCAATTTATTTTTGTTGCCTAGTGTTTGGCCTTATTTGCCACCTGCAGATCACGTTACATCTAATAGAAATACCAGTGGGCAACAGTAGTCAGAGAAAGGACCTCACCTCTCTATCTTTAAACCAGATGCTATTACCATTTCTGCTTTGCAGGTAGGAATAACTTGCTGACCTATTCTCTTGGGTAGCTGGGAGTGAAAGCAGCATAAAACATGGGCTTACGGGTTGAGATTTTACCTTCTGCACAATCTGATTTTGGGTGAAGGGAGCAGAGCACAGCAGAAATGTGTTGTCCTTTTAGCAGACAGATTGAACCAGCACTGAAGCAAGCCTAGAACGCGCTCTGTGCGTCCCGTATTTTCATCCGGAAATACCATTCTCTTACTTATACTAACTTTGAAACGTTTCTAAAACTTGTAATATGTCTGAAATTACTTCAGTTTCCTTCTCCTATGCTCAAAAATGCCAAGCGGGCTTTTGAAAAACACATATCTGTTACCTGCCTATTACTGTACAAAAGAAGAAAAACCAAGGACTTTGAGAGTAAGAGATCGCACCAGCCTTTACTCTGCTTTCTTCTCATCTACTCAAAATAAGCAGGATGTGGTCTAAAGGTAGATGCAAATTTAAAAAAAAAAAAAAAAAAAAAAAAAAAAGAGAGAGAGAGATATCCTTATGCACACTCACACAAACATAAAATTTGTTTGCCTTGGTTATTTTTCCTTACTTAAAGTATCTTCAAGCTCTGACCGTAGGAGTTAGATATAGCATCTCTATACGCTTTCCCTGTTCAGCACCTAGATGCTGGATTCCAGCCCCAGAGAGCACTGCCCGGTGCTAACCTGGGACACCAGAGCATGCAGAAGTGCTCTTGGATATTTTATTTAGTTAGCAGAAACACAGAGACAAAAACTGTGCCGTAATATAAAGCAGTTATATGCCGTACCTTGTACCAAACGGTAAAACTGTTCAGTGGTTCACAGAGACCTAGTTCACGCTGCTGTTGCAGGAATAGCACTGAGGGCAGACTACGCAGCTGCTAGAACTATTACTCAAGGCCCAATGCCTCAGTTGTCAGATAAGGTGCAGTTTTCACCGGGGTAAGCGGAAGACTGCTGTGCTGAAGGAAGGAGTTCAGGGCTTTTGTTAGCGACTGTCTGCATTCTGTGCTTTTATGTGCCAGGCAAAGGGCATCAGATGCAGCATTCAGGGGACGTTTTCGAGGCCGAGGCACCTCAGAAAGATCCTGAGAGCGAGGCTGCTCTCACCTGCCAAGTACTGCCAAGTCTAGATTCAACCCTAGCTCTGCTGCGCACAGCCTGTACCATTGTTTGGTGGTTTGGGTTTTTTCCAAAAAGCTTTGCAGTTTGAGGATGTAAGAAAAGCAGCCAACTTACTAGAATAATTTAAATAGGCAACTGAGATACAGACAACATGTTTCTCTGTCACTGGGGCCAAATTCTTTGAGAAGTCGACTGTGTGCACCCACTCTTTTCATCCGTCCAGACAGGCACCTTCACAGTTATGCCCCGAGAGCAGCCCCCGACTATTGAGACTGCAGAGCCTTTGCACAAACAGCCCGAGGAAGCGCAGCCCAGCTGCTGCCATTCCTGCGGCGACGGTCCTCGGGGCCGGCCGTGCCGAAGCACTCTGCAGCAGCGGCTGGGGTGCGAGTCATGGGTCCACAACAGAGTTTGCCTTGTTTAACAGTTCCCTGTGTTCCCCTGGTGTGGTTCTGGGCATATTTCAGAAACACAGGCACCGAGATGCATACACGCACAATAACCTAACTAAGCTTTTTTGAACCTGGGAACCAGCATTTGTGGGAAAGAACGGCTGGCCAAGAAGCAGATGTTCTAGCTTTCAACTCTTCAGGAAAAAAAAAAAAAAAAAAAAAAAAAAAAAAAAAAGAAAAAAGAAAAGAAGAAAAAAAGATCTGGTTACCCTTCAGAAGAAGAAATGTTTGCTACGTATGTGAAACATGTGCTTCCCAGTCCCTTACTGTTAAGTGTTCAGCAGCTGCTCGGACTGGAAGAAGCTCTGTGGACTGTGAATTTGCTTATCTATGTAAACAGGGTGTTGCCTCAGTTTGAAAACAATATTCTGGCTGAGAAGAGCCTGCTGAGAGTGTGAGTTTAGATTAATTCTGTTAGCATTAAAAAAAAGGAGCTTATTAAAACCAGAAATGCACACAGAACCAAAAATTTGCTCAGACAGACATAAGAAGTCAGCCTTAGCAGCAAGGAGATAGCCACAGCCTTTGAGTTCAGCTAACGTGGAACAAGGCAAGTTTTCCTGGCAGAGGAGCATTCACTCTCCGGGTCGATGATGGATAGTTAACTGCAGGTAATGCTCTGAGCAGAATGAAGGGACGTAAGGAGTAAAGCAGCAGACATATAAAAGCAGTTGTCTGTATGTAAGGAAAAGTAGGGGAGAGAAGGAAAACAACAAGAAACAAGAAAGAAAAGAAAAAAAAAAACCAAAACAAAAAAACAAACTAAAAAGAAAAGCCAGTGCAGGACTCCCCCACGCCACCTGAATTTAAGTGTAGGATTGGGGAGAGGGAGGTTGCTTTTTAATTAAGACCTATCAAAAAAGAGAAGTGCAGATGCTTCCTGAAACCTTTTGGGGAAGCAAGCTTTTCTTTAAAGCTACCTAAGAACTACAAACCTTTTAGTAAATTCAGAAACACAAAGCCAAAACCAAAAATTAACTCAGTACATTAAGAGAGAAAGCTGAGGGAAGAACACCCAAGAACGCCCAGAAGAGCTGCCATCTCCGCCTGTTTATGCTCTCTCAAATCAACAAAATTTTTTTGAACCACCAGTTCCGCGAAGGTGCTGGCTGAGAGAGCGACTGCACCACAGTAGGACATCGTGTATCACCATATCATGACTACCATGATCCCATACGAATTGAAATAAAAACAGGGGTTTTCTAGCTGCTCAGGATGACGCTTCATGCCTGCTACAGAAACTGAGTTCCTGTGTGCTTCTTTAAAATCCCTCTGCCAAGCCCCAGCATACAATTTTTCCACGGCATCCAGCCGAGAGACAAGATGAAGGATTTAGGGGATGTGGGGTCATTGCAGCTCCCTGTTGTGGGGAGACCGGGGAAAAAATGGAGGCTGAGTGCCTACTCCAATGCTACAGCCATGGATGGCCTTGCATGGTAAAAGAGACTTTAAAGAAGAGGGAAAACTTCACAAAAAGGATCCTTTGTCGACCAAAACCTTCCATGACATTTCATTCTTTTAAAAAAGCATCCCTGAAACTTACTTTGTTAAAACAAACTGCCTTGCAGGTAAGTCCCTAGCAAAATCTACTGAGATTCCTGGATGGTTTCACCATTTTCTCAGTATTTGCCCCATTGCTGAGCTCTGTTTGCATTAAACTTTCACCAGTTCTTGTTTTCCTCAGCCAAATGCCTTTTTTTTTTCCCTTGGCATTTCAGTGCCAACATTAGTTTAGCTCTGAAACAAACCAGAAGGAAAAAAGCACCACTAGCTTCTCCTCTCGTTTCACTTCAAATACATCAGCTCAGAGCGTGTTTGATAGCCACATTATTTTACCGTCAGTAGCAAGTCAGTGGTTCTTGCATGTCAACAAATACATATACACACATGTATTCCAAATGATCATTGCAGCTGATGCTCTGTCATAATAGTAACTTCGATACGAAACCTCAAGCATCCCCAGCAAAAAGAAATAGTCTCAACTCAAGAATCACTGGAAGGAAAGCTGACGCAAGTTTTCTTGAAGACGTGCGAGAAAAAGCGTCCTTACTCCTGTGCCTGAAAGAAGCCCAGATGGAAATCCTCCTGAGCACGCAGCGACAGCGGGCAGTAAAACCCACTTGCCTGGACTGCTCCAGCCCCCACCGTGCTGCAGGAAGCGGAGGGGCAGGAAGAGATGTCGTTATTAGGACACAAGGCTGTGCAGGAGCCCAGCAAAAGCCACAGCAAGAGCTAGAGATGCTGAGATAACCCCATCACATGCAAGCAACAGGTTTGACAAGGGCCCTGGGCTACTTGTTTTTGACAGCAACGCCAATTTCTGCAGCTTCTAAGTGAATAGCAATAGCCAAGTCTGGCTGAATGAGACAGGAAAGGCATCTTTCCTGCATCGAGACTACCGCGGCCACACGACATGTTCACTTACACCAGAGAAACGATCTTGTTCTGTACCCTGTCTACATGAAAACCCAGAGAACTGTACGCTAACAATAAGCGTGTCCTACCAAGTCTTTATGAGCTCCAGTTCTACAGTCCACCTGTAACAAGGACACACGAAGGCAAAACACCACTTGTCAAAGGGGATTTGCTGGCTGATGGTAAAGGCAGTGGTCTGATCCTGGGAAAGCTCTGTCCTTGGGTCACAAAAACAGAAAACCAGCAGACTAAAGTCCACCAAAATCTGTTCCTGTCCTGTTAGATAAACTAGCAAAAGATTTCAGCCTGGAAAGTATGTGAGAAGAAATGCAGCCTTTTTTTCCAAGAAGCGAAACTTTCAAAAGTCCGTAAATATTGCTTAAGGGTTTTGGGGTGGGGTTTTTTTTCAGCTCACTCTCCTGTACCTGCTCCATCAGAAGGGCATCAAAGTATTTTCCCTGGCAAACACCTAATTTATGAATAAATAAGTAGTGAGGCATGAGAAACTAGAATAATAAGGGTATGCCTTAAAGTCAGTGAAAGGGACTGCTCAAAGCCTGCCCAAATATTGTACCAACTGGATTTCCACGAATGAGCCTGACCCCCAGACAACAGCAGCGCTGCACAGAGGGCTCCTGTATTCACATCTTGGTCATCCTTGTACCTCCTCTGATGGAAAGAAAAAGAAAAAAAAAAAAAAAATTCTATTAATTGGCCAAGAAACCTTTCGGGGCCCCAGACCTGTCCTGCTTGACTTTCTCTCTGACAGCATGTGTCTGGGCGGACACCCAGCCAGGAGAAGTCTCCCCATAGCACCCGGTCCCATGGGTCTGCGGGATGAACAATCCCCCAGTGTTCGGCATGCTGCAGGTGTCTCGGGGTGTCAGCTGCCTGCTATTTATTATTGGTTTGCTGTGTACAGGGAGGCAGGCCAGGCCATCACTAACAACTCTGTGCAAATGGGTCAGGGAAAGGAAAATAAAGCCTGTGCAGCGGGAACCTTTAGGGGCTGGGGTTTTGCTGGCAAGGCTGGCCTCGTTCCTCTTTAGGTGCTACTTAAAAATTGCTACTTGTTTGACTTGGAAGCGACTTCACATAGCTGGGGCTGTGCGAGGCATGCGTCGCAGGGAAACCAGCTGGAGGCAGGTGTGCTGCTTTTTTATTTCAGGTCGTACTGGAGGAACACTTCCTCTGCCCAGTTCTGAGAGTTTTTCTTTTTAGAAGTCTATTGATATAATTTGTTTTCCAGTGGAGAAAAATCACTGTAAAAATAGTAAAGGATTCATTTGCATATCTTTGAACTTGGGGGGGGTGGGGGTGTTTTGGTTTTTTGTTTTTGTTTGACAGAAAAAAAGAGAGAAAAGACCTCTTACAATTACATGGAAAAAAAATATAAGCAAATACTTTTCCAAATTCCAAATCTTTTCCTATTTTCCACTGACCTAAGAATAAAACACAAACCGTACCGCCCCTTCGGTGCTGATAACGGTTGCAGAACCTCTTGCAGTTACATTTTTTTCTTGGGGGGATTATAAAATGGGACTCACATGTAGCTCTGGGATTAGACAAATAGCCCAACTTCAGCAAACCAGATGTCTCTAAAGCCGCTGTTTAAGACATGGCTGAGGGAGCATGCTGGCAGTGCAAACAGAGCGCAGGCACGCTGGTCACAGGCCTGGGGACTGCAGCTGAGGGAAGGTCACACAGACGGGCTGTCAAAAACAGCCTGGGAAATTAAATGAGGAAAACAGATCTCCCTGCTTGCACTGCTGGATGAGCAGAGGCACCCCGGCCCGGGCGCCACACGGGGCTCTAGCTGGGTGTGCACAACCCATCGGAGCGACCTGAGCATCTTCCCCTGGATCGGGGCTTTGTCTCACAAGACGCGGAGTCCGTCTTGGCCAGCAAATCTACAAAACTCAGCATTATTTTGTTCTCAACAGACATAACCTGTGCTTACCTCAGGATGTCCCACTGCCTTGGCAAACATGATGTTTTGACAACCTACAGCTCCAGTCATCGAGGCAAACCACAGGGCCAGGGCTAGTCTGGATTCTTCTGCTCTTGGGCAACAACCCCCCAGAGCGATTTACTTTCAGAGACTCTGTTATGTAGAGAAGTCCTCCCCTAAGGAGATACATATACACAATTCACTAGGATACCAGAATGCCTTTATTTTGTACCAGACTACCTAGCTAAACGAGAATCAACGAACACCTTAAAAAAGCAACAAGTTGCATAGAATTTAACAGCCTTCCTCTTGAACGGCAAGGACTGAAATGAATACATCACCCCCCCCGCGCTCTGGGGTCATCTTTACTTCCAAAATAACAACTTCAAGGCAGTGATTCTGCTGACACAAGTAACTGTTTGCTTTTCTGAGGCCTCCCCTTACTACTCCTTGTCCTTCTGGGCAGCTGGAAAACTAGCTGTGTTTGGCAGGTGCAGAGAGGCCAACCGGTGCTAACATCTACAGCCATCTCCTTCTCCAAAAGGAGCAAAATGAGCTCTTTCCTGAATTTATTCACACCAAGGTACAAACGGGCAGTTTACTAAAACTGATAAAATGTCATTTCTCTTGATGCCAATTCTGATGAAACCTAGGAGGGACAAGAACGGCAAAGGAGAGCAAGCAGAAATCAAAAACCGCAGGAGGAACATACTCTGATAGAAAAAACAAGAGGGTTGAACTCCAGGTATGATGACAGCAGCTTCTAGTAGCTGCCGTGGGGTTCGCAAACATTTGCCGTGCGATCACATACACACTTCATCTCTCCTTAAGTTATGAGACCTGAAGGACCACTGCAAAAATTCCTGCCAGATAGAATAAGCATTCACTGATGGCTCAAGGTTTATATGATACAGTTAAAGAACAGCTTTACTGAGGTCAATCAAAACAAAACTAAGATCCCTGGCCCTAGAGAGCTGCATAAAACTTAAAAAGCAGCACAAACATCCACCAAAGTCCTCAAGCCTCTACAAAGGGGAAAAAAAAACCAAAACCAAAATGAACTAAAAGGAGAAAGACAGGAAATGAAGTAAAATCAAACCAAAGCAACAGCATCTTGCTTTTAATGTATGAAAGTTTTGATCATATAAAAGCATACTCATTTCTTCCTGTCACCAGGCACAGAAGTCAGTTGGGCTGTTGATTTTGAAATCCTAATTAAAAATAAATTTGACATACACCTGCCTGACTCTACGTGATCTGCTCAGGATCTAAGACTTCTCAAAGGCACCTCTCTGATTCCACTCAGTTTTCCCCGACTCAAGGGCAGGTCAAGCCCGACCTGTGCTGCCAGCTCCCAAGCCCTGTCCTGCACAGCCACCTGCAGTGCCACCCTTCCAACCATGCTACTTCTCCAAGAGAGGAGAAGAATTTCCAATCCTAACAGCTTTCTCCTCTTCTCCTCCTTTTTTTTTTTTTTTTGGTTTTTTTTTTGGTTTTTGTTTTTTGTTTTAAGGAGTGACCTTTTAAAACAACCCACCTGTCTAAAGAACACTCTTTCCAGGTATTTGTCAAGGATATTTGAACAGATTTGACTGTACTGAATGCCATGCCTCCAACTGTTAAAATGAACTAGTCGTCCCCAGACTTCCTTTTTTTTTCTTTTTTAAAATGGTGTTTACTGAAACATTCATAAAAATCCACTTGGCAGCCTCAGGGCTTGAACCTCAGCTGTATACCCTGCGTGTGCTTAACACTGGCACTGCTGGAAGAGACCAGGAAGAACTTTTCACTTTTGCATAGGATTGGTTATGGATTCATTAGCCAACTCTGAGGGAGGGGGACAGGCCACGGTCCATGATCTCATGGTTCTGCACAGATGTGGGGCAGTGGTAGGCTCTGAAAGGACTCAGAAGTTTGCACCCTCTTCAGGGTAGGGAGCTTTTCCTAACACCTGTCGGTAAGTTGCGGAAGTTGTTGACAGATTTTTCTTAATAAATACCAAACCTAACACCCAGAGAAATGGTACGCTGAGCATCCGGCATATTTTTCCTGCCACTTCACTTGGGTGGAGCACCCCGATTCACCTCTGCTCTCAGCAACTGCTGACATATTCTGAGGAAGGCACCAGGGAAGTTAATTTCTCTCTTAGCATTCCTGCTAGTAAGATTTTCACTACATGAAGCCTACATTTAAAAAATATACTTCAATTACTTCCAACACCACCGAAATTCACCTGCTTCTGTCATGGAAGGAGAGAAACCAACCCGTCAGTCCAAATGAGCACTGGGAAATGGTCAAAAGGGAGAATCCCTTGCAGAAGGCACAATCGCAGTATGAATAATCAACAAAAAGAGAAGACGGAACCAGGACTGAAAAAAGCAGCCTAAACTGACTAAAGACCCCAAAAGCTCATGCTGAAAACAAAAAACAAGGAAACAATCTGAACGCAACCTAATAACTGACTTCAGAAGATGATGATCTGACCTCTTAATTGAACCCCCCCGAGTTGAACTCTGCTGATGCCCTTTACCACACAGGTAGGACAGTACATGGCACTAACTACTTGGGAACTGGCATTAAAACTGCACCAGACATGTAGAAGTATCTCAGCATGATTAGCGCTTAGATTAAGTCTTCACTTTGGGGTTGAACCGTTCCTTATCCGCACACCTGTGGTATCTATAAATACTACACAGCATGAAAATCACATCACAAGCAAAACCTCGTACCCCAATCTTCTCTGGGTTTGATGCAAGGCTTGTGAAAATCACCAGAAAGATTCCTCTTCGCTGCAGAAGTCAGGCCAAACTCAGACATTCACAGCTCTTCTAGTCAAGCACAGAAATGGCACCTCAGGAACTCCATTTTTACCCACTCTTGTGTTTTACACCTGTGGGTTTTTTGACAGAGAACTTAACTACTCTGTGAACAACTCCATGTGGTGAAAGCAAACCAGGCTTCCTCACCGAGCACCTTCTGACTGGTGCAGGGCGATTACTCCCAGTTTGAACACACACTTTACTCCAGCCACAGCAACGCCAGCGTGGCAAATCCACGTGCCCGGTGAACAACGCGAGCCGAGACGTGGCACAGTCATGCAAAGCAGACAGGCTCCATAAAGGTGATAAATCCTTGGGGAGCGTAAAGCATCAAATAACAGCAGAGATTGGATCAATGCCTGCACGCTGAAAACGTGCTGCCGAGAGCTAGGTTAACTTAGGACAGGAGTGAAGCGGGTGCCATTTGCAACAGCAACAGTTAATTTAAAACACAACTCTGTGGCAAAAAATCTCAAGCGGCCGGCTAGCACAGCCTAGCTTAAGAGCTGCTTCAGGGGCCGGGGAACGCTCTCATTTGAGCAGCCCTTCCCTGTAGCCCCGCAGCAAGCATCCTCCCGTTTCTCAGTGCGTGGATTTGTTTCACTCCAGCCCATGATGGTGCAAACACCACACCTCCCGCCACACTCAGAAGAATGCCCGGCAAGTACATCTATCAGCAAAAACACAAGATGGAGATCCCTTCCCATGTAATTACAGGGCGGTGCCACTGTGCAGATGTCTTTATGCAAAGCTTCGGCAGCCCACAATTAACCAGAAGAATCCTGCAGCAAATGTGGTTGGAAGAACAAAAAAAAAACAAAAAAAAAAAAACCCAAACAAAAAAAAACGCCACCCCACCCCCTCCTCCCAAAAAGACAAGTTTACCCTAAATTTGACAGAACAGCCTATAAATAGCTGTAGGGCCTTGTCAAGCACATCTTTGCTGTCATTTCTCCTAAAATATCGTGTCAGTAGGATTTAGTCCCACGTGTGTATTTTCTATCGGAAAATAGCCTCACTAATACGTCTTAAAGATGTCTCACTGCTCTCTGCCTCGCATCTGGAAGGTATGCACGTGGATTTATAAGGCTTATGCGAAGCATAAGTCAGTGGTTAATCCATTTGATTGTAAATCATGTGACTATGTACTGCGACCACATTAAAACTCTGCCATCAATAAAAAAAAGGGAAAACTACAGCTAACCTATAATTTTGGTTGACTGAATCAAGCCTATTCCATGGTCTCACACGCATTTGGTCCCAGATCTGTCATACAAAGGAGATGCTTGACAGTCACATCTTTAATGACTTAAATGTGCAGCTCATGGGGCTGACAGGCTGGAGACTTTTCTCCCCTCAATAGTTATTTACTTGACAAAAGAAAAATAGAGAAAACTGAGCACTGGCATCATAAAGGGTGCCAAAGTGGGAGAAGTGACTTATCACAGTTGCAGCCTCAGGCTAAAGATGGAGCGTTGGAAATAAGGGTGAGGCTTAAACATCTTTGGCAAGACTTCTGGTGACTTCATGCCCTGAAGGATGGCCAACGTTATATTGAAGGCAAATCCCAAGCAAACGCTTTGGCCCACTACTTCTACTGTATGCCAATACCCTCATGCCTGTCAAACCTGAAGACCTAAAGAGGCAATCCGCTTACCATTTTTCCTAGTGTTGTAAGCGTCTATTCAGGCTGTCTGCCAACTGATCAAGTGGTGCAAGGTCACCCTTTAAACGCAGGCCTTGCAGCCCTCGCAGCCCTCACGTGCATGATCGCAACTCCCTGATGACCCGCGGGAGAAGAGCGCTGCTGGGATTATTTCCCATGCATGAGTCGGTAAACCTGGCAGGCATAACCCACAGCTGGCATCCTGCAGCCTATGTGATGCAGTACCAGCTCTTGTAGAGACCACGGACCATCGGGGACTTGCCCGGGGCTCAGATCAAAGTCCAGCCTTTCCATCCAAAGGCCCCAGCTGGACTTCTCTCCTGTGGCAGACCAGCTCCTTCCCAAGCCCTGCTGGCTGACCCTTCCTGCCACTGGGCCGGGAAAGCCCGTGGGGGGCAACGCAGAGCCAAAACTGCTGACAGCAGAATCGCACCTCGCTGCCCTTGGAAGGGAAAACGAGTTTTTCCTAGGAAACGCGTGCACCGCAACTCACCCCGGCTTCATGCTGCGGCTCAGCTGAGGCTGTGCGACCGGTACTGCGGAACCGTCCCCTCGCTCATCCCGGCTGAGCCGCCTGAACTGAAGTGCGCCAGAAACAAAAACTCTCGTATCTACCTCACAGTGTTATAAGTTATTTACTTTCAGATATATTCCACAAATACTTCCCGCTCCGTCCAAATTTCAGCACTCCACCGCCCTAGAACATGTACTCCTAGGCAAGCAACGACCAAAAACTGCAGCGTGTGTTGTGCTGCCAACTGGTTTCACTGCAGAAATGGAAAGCGAATTCCACTCTGGAAGGGGAGTGAGGAAGGCAGTGGGAAGTCCTCTCCGGAGGACTCAGTTCTGAGGGTTTCCCCTTCACATCTCGATGATTTCCTCAGAGGTTCTTCCAAAGACGGCAGTACTCCAACATCAAAGCCGGAGGAAACCGCACTGCTGTGCTTCTGTTTGGCTCCTTTATCAGAGCAGCAGAGTGCTACAGAATACTCAAAGCCTCACGTTAATTAAATATCAGTGTCACTAGGACAGAAATCATTACCAAAGACTATTTATGGAAACGCTGTTGTTTCTCCGTGGAAGAGACGCACGACTGGAGCGGGAAGAAAGAAGGGAAGGAGAAGAGATGGACATTAGCCGATATTAGTCCTTTAAATACGTGGAGACATATCTTGAATTGATCAAGTCTCCCCATCAGGCGTCTAGCCTCTATTAGCTGTGAAGAGACAGGCTTCTTAGGGGGAAACAGGCTTTCAAATACACAAAGAAACAGACCCACACCTCCCCTTCTCGCAAATTACACCACAGCCTTCGTTTCTAATCACTTTTATGATTCAGTCAACTACGTCCCGATTTTTCAGACTCAGTTAATCATCGTACATATGGCTGCACAGCCTCAGTGCAAAAGAAGGATGGGCCCGTGTATGTACATGCACAGCAGCAGGGAATCGTTGCCCTCTGGTGATTTCTTCCAAGCTAATTCACAGATCTGGTCCTCTCTCATGCTTCTGCCTCACTTGAAAATCCTTGCTCTCCCCTTGCTTCTCTGTTGCGCTGTGGCTCCCCTTCTCTGTTGGTAGCTTTTATTTGCATTTCCTAGTTATCAACTTAATCTGGAGTATAGGAAATTGGATCCTGGCCCAATAGGGATATTTGCATAGCATTGTTCCCATTTTCTGACGACTACTTTAATTTTATGAATTTTCTGGGCTCTTTTGACAGTCCACTGGAGACCTGGAAGGAGATACCACTATGCCGCACTTCACAGTCTTGTGGTGAGCTCTGGTACTTTTTGTTGCCCCAGCACCTACAACACTGATAAATAAAACTCTCAGATTTCATATAAAGAAGCCAATAACCTCCCTGGAAAGGACAGCATGGAAACTTGAACTAATGTTAGGGGCTCAGCGGTCAACAGCTAAATTGTGATTATAAACCTGTCTTGATCAAGCTCCATCAACGCGCCTCATCCCTGTACTGTTCACATGGATGAAACAATGCATTCAGCCTGCAGGAACTCCACGCATTTGACATCTTCCTAAGTCGTCTTGTGTGGTCTATCCCTTAGACGGAAAAAAAGCATAAGCAGACCAGAAATCTTCCTGATAGAATGATCTATCTGCATTTCTAATGAAATCCGACCGGAAACTCCACGTAAGTCTCCCTGTCAGCAGATTGCCAAGGCACACTCTGCTTGCTTATATCAGTAAAACTCCTCAGTCAATCACTTGAGCATGAAATATAGCTTAAAATAAAAACTGTACATCTGAAAAGACAAGCAGACAAAAGATATCCTAAGCTCCATTTTAAAAAGTAGCTGATTTAATCAGAAATGTTTCCAAATGTTCAGTAGCTTACAGAAACACATCTGAAACCATACAGTTCACTTACCACATGTCCCTTTCCCTCATGTCACTAACACCATTTGTTCCTGACGGATTATTTTGACCTTGCTTTTATTTCTCATCTGAATTCATAATCCACTTGTTGATCAGTGCAGGCTATTATTTCTTGTGAGAAACAGTGTGTTTGAAGTCTCATCTGAAGCATCAGCAGTAGCATACAAAACACTAAAAATTTTAGGAGCTGCTTTTTATGTCAGGAGCCCCACAGAGCAAGCCAAGAGACATGAGAAACTGTGAAATTAACAAAGTCGGATAAAGTGGAAATCAGGCATGTATCACCTGATACAGAACACGATATTTTTCAGAAAGGCAGTTATTCTGTTAAAGAAGAATAAGAATTTTTTTGTTGTTCGAGTTGCCTGATAAACTTAAGTATAAATATTCACAAGAAATGCTGAAATCGCCAGATGGGTCAGAAATCTGTTTGGTTCGAACGGGTCGGGGGCCACTCTGCCGCAGGTGCCCCAGCAGTCCCCAACCACTGCTGGCTGCTGCAGAAGGCGCTAGCGTTTTGGGGGGTTGAGTTTCCTGAGGGAAGCTGGGCAGCACGGCTGATTCCTCCAACACTCCTCTAGGCCCTGAGAGGACGTGTCTGTGCACCGATAGGACACAGACAAATTCCCACTCCTCACATACTACCTTCCACCGGAGGCTCAATGGGGGCAGATGCAGTAATGGGGATGACAAGACATTCCCGGAGGGTAAACAAGCAAGCGAGGCAGGGCGTGGGTGTCCAGGGTGGGAACTGCTTGATGGTAACTGCGGGGAATGGGAGGTACCTCGATCTTCATGGGAGCGGAGTGAGTTTCTCAGATTTGCCATAAATGGGAAGAGTCCACCTGGATAGCTGCCGCAGAGTTGTAATTGGACTGCAAATGCCCGAGTAAGCTTCCCTTCTGATGTTTTTTTCATGCACTCATAACTGTACATTTGGACCTTTAGGGTACTTCATGCCAGGCATGAGCACACGTTCACGTACTGTAGTGGCTTGGTTCTACCGTGAAGGACAATCGTTCGAAACTGAGCGGCCATCACAACACAAGTACTGAACGGAGTGCGGGAAGCATCAAAATAAATGGCTGGACTAAAATCAAAAGATATCAAACCAGCGCTATCGGATGCTGAGCACTTCTCAAATGCTGTCTTATTTAGGTAGAAGTTAAATTTCCTTAGGCACCACTTCTGACCGTTTGAAAATTTGCCCCACATAGATCCTAACAGAGCTAGCTCAGAGCAACTTACCTGATCCTAGTTTCCTTTCTTGTAAGAACATCTTTAGCTCTTTGAAAAGTTCATTAACTGCTGTACCTTGACAAGCATTTCCAGCAGTACAACAGACAAGGCGTGATCTCGTAGAGTAAGAGCAGGAAATGCCTGCTGTGGAATTACACATCGGGATGTTCTTGATGATGTTCTCTGATAGTGCCCTGGCACCTTTTGAATAGATTTTCACATCAAAGAAGCGCTAATATAAACATACTTTGTTTACACTGCGCCTCAAAAATCCTTGTTCAACATCTTCTAAACATCACTGATCAGGCCAACTTCTACAACTTCCAACCCATCCTGATTCCAAGTTCAGAGTTCAAAACACATTCTCTGATTCTAGTTAAATTGCTAACTCTTAAATCAATGTAATGCTCCAGCTGACACTCTGTTGAAGTTTTTAAGAGTACTATGATAGCTTTAAAAGGATTTTAGTGAGGAAAAAGCCCCGCAGTTCACTGCTCCTTTAAGTCCTGAAGAACTAGATTAAATAGCCCTTCAACTTTGAACAAGATCCTCACAATCTAGTGCATTCAATTTAAAAATACAGATGTTCTAACTAAATCGCATATTAGTAAGAAAAAAGCATTGCAATGCAGCTAGGGCAGGAACACATAACTTTCTGAAACACAACCAGAAAAATAAGGAAACGAAGGTAATACCTGTGCTTCCACCTCTCCGTGATAACTACTATACATTATAGCCCACACATTCTGACCCAACATGGCCTTTAACTTACAGCTCTTGAAGACACCATTTTCTTCCTCATCTATTATTCTGATAGCTTTTGACGTTCTAGTTGCTTGCGTTGACAAAAGGTAGTTTGCTGGAAGGTTGTGAACAGAGTAGTAATTGTAGGGGACAGAATAACTTCACCTCTGGGGGGAGGAACTGAATGTATCAGAGTTGTGATACAATCTGGGTCGCGACCACTTAATACATCATCAGCAACGTATGGTACATACAGCACAGATGCACACAAGAAGCTTGGGGAACAGAGGGCCTGCCACCATTAAATGATATATTCCATGACTGGGTTTGTGCATGAGGGCTCCTCTGTGCTTGAGAGTAATGTATTAACATCTCGTACTTTTAGATGTTTAGTCGACTGGAGCAAGGGTGCATCAGAGCAAAAGCACATTTACTGATAGAAACCATTTCATCTCAATATATTGCTGTCCCTGACGACACTGCCGTAGTAAGGTACAACACAGCCATGGAGAGAGAAAACACTACATACGCTTCTTCCTTGGTCAAGTGTGCTAGCACGGTGTTCCCAGCCCATCACATAAAAGTGTGCACCCGCAGCGCAGTGAAGAGTGTTTTGATTCTGGAAACCAGGCTATTATGCATTAAAGTTACAATTAGAACATGAAATGTGGTTAAAAAGGACTCCTTGCCCAAGAGCAAGAACCCATCAAACTCACCTACTGCAGGAGTTCTTGTTAAGCTCTCCCTTCAAACAAAGCAAACACACACAGAAAATCAAGAAAAAGTAAAAAGGTCTCACCGACAGCTCAGCTGCCCTCTTGCTTTATTACCTACCAGCCACCTGTTTTTAGACAAACATACAAACGTATCTTGAACTCATTCTTAATCCAGATCTAAATATGGCATTTTCATCAGGCCCATCCATAGTGTAAATTCCATATTCCTCTTATCATAAATCATATATTATTTTTCACAGAGGTAGCGCAATAGGCAAACAAAGTGCTTGTCGTGGTTTAACCCCAGCCGGCAACTAAACACCACACAGCTGCTCGCTCACTGTTCCCCCACCCAGTGGGATGGGGGAGAGAATTGGAAGAAAACAGGTAAAACTCATGGGTTGAGATAAGAACAGTTTAACAGAACGGAGAGGGAGAAGCTAATCATGATAATAGTAACAATAATAAAATGACAATAATAATAATATAAAAGGAATATACAAAACAAGTGATGCACAATGCAATTGCTCACCACTCGCCGGCCAGTTAGTTCTGGAGCAGCGATCACCCCTCTGGCCAATTCCCCCCAGTTTATATACTGGGCATGACATCACATGGTGCGGAATACCCCTTTGGCCAGTTTGGGTCAGCTGTCCCGGCTGCGTCACCTCCCGACTTCTTGTGCCCCTCCAGCCTTCTTGCTGGCTGGGCATGAGAAGCCGAAAAATCCTTGACTTACTATAAACACTGCTTAGCAACAACTGAAAATATCAGTGTGTTATCAACATTCTTCTCATAGTGAATCCAAGACATAACACTATACCAGCTACTAGAAAGAAAATTAACTCTATCCCAGCCGAAACCAGGAGAGCGCTTTATAGAATTGAGTTCTTGCCCTCAAATTCATGAAGGTACGAACAGTGACAGACAGATTACTTTTCTCCCCTCATCGTTTTACTTTGAAGTGAAGTCAAGCGTGGCTATTGATCAAGAAGGCACTTGTACACCTGAGCATACGTGTGCACAGGCCCACAGGAAACGTTAAGCACAGTTCAAACAGAAGCATGGGGATTTCCTCTTAGCTAACTCTATTAGCCATGCTCATTTTTTTTTCAAGATGAATTTTCCAGAGGAACCAAAATGATTAGGTTGTCGCTGAGCTTCAAAGCCACCTGTCATGCAGCAAATACAAAGCAAGCCTGTCTACAAGAAATTACACTTCAAGTTACAGCCAAAAAGCATCTTAAAAATAAAGACAAACTGAAAAAGAGACAGCATAAGCTAAGAGAACTGTAGTAATGTCTGATGGTGCCAGCACGCTTCCTGGGCGCTGCTCAGACAGTAAACCTACCGGAAAATCTGTTGGAAAAAGAAGGGTCATCCCTGCTGTCCTTCCCTACGTGGAACAGCCAGAGGAAGGTGGAGTGACATTCCCACTCAGGAAGGTCAGGTGAAGTAAGCCGAGAGGACTATTTTGTTGTGTAGGAAAAAACCTGCAACACGTGTCCCGCAGCTGCAGCGACAAAACTAACGCTGTAGTGCAGGCAAGTCCCAGGCCTCAGACTGATCTACAGGAGTTGCATAAGTGGAGAGGGTGGAAGGCAAATGTTAGTCAGAAAAAAAAAGACCAGTTTTACCATCAAAGTGGAGTTTCCTTGCATACTGACAGAGGCCATAAACTACAGATCAGGACATACCCTAAACGTTGACATAAGAATAATCAGTTTGAACGGAAAGTTTTCCAATTAAAAAAAAAAAGAGGTGGCATTTGCTGGTTTTGCTTATTTTGCTTTAGTTTTTTCAAGCGAAAAGACGGATCGCGTGTATCAATAGCATGACATAAAAAGCGTGATCTGTTATTTTTACCAGGAGGGAGATTATCCAATGTCTCTCTTTGCACTTAACGCAGCACTATTAGGGAACTGGCTGTGAGCAAATGCACACACACCTGCTGGCGCTGAGTCCAGCTCTGAAGGTCCTTCACTCTACACTGACAGCATCCCAGCTGCATTGTGTTCAAGTTCACATCTCATGTCCCACGGGAGCCTTCCAGTAACCTCTGCGTGTGTCTAAGATTCTAGCAGTGAGCAATGCACAGCCCAAATAATGGTGCTATAGGCCACCTCAACGGAAGTGGAAATTTGGACATTTTCCATTTCTTTGCCAGACTTCTCTTAGCTGAACCATACCACGCTTCTTAGGGTCCAAACAGAAACAAATGCGTCATTTCTATACGAAGCCGGCAAACGGGAACGAAACCAAAGTGCGCACAGGCTAAATTTAGAGCATAGGTCTAAATATCTGATGACTGACCAAAGCCTGGCTTCCAATAGACCAAAACAAAAACGTAAAACCAGTGCTGAAATATTTCTCTTGAAACTTCATTTCATCTCTGAGATTGATTTCAGTCAGCTGAAACCAAATCGGTAACCTAAATGAGCAATTGTATGTGCTAGCATTTATGCGTTCATTATTTGGATACAAAGTGAAGCTTTAAATAAAACCTGAGCTGGCCCTTTCTTCCAAGTACCAGTTAGATGTTGTACACACGGGTCTGTCAAAAAAAAAAATCCGTAAGGATTTTCTGGAATGTACAAAAGACTTTGAAATGTTAAAGATCCCTTGGCAAAACGCATTTCTTCCACGAAACCCACAAATATTAATGCACAGTCACCAAAAATTCTGTCCAACATCCACCCTCAAAAAATTAAGGAGTGAAAAAAAAACCCTCCCAAAACCCCTAAACCAGCACGACCTGTGGTTCTGACAGTAGACTCTGTGCTGGCTGTGCTTTGCGCAGGTACGCTGCTCAGGGAGGGGAGCGCATGCAGCTCCTTTCCCCCTCCACGGTCCTGCTCACGTCATGCCAAATTAATCACGTTTCCCACAATACCCACGTGAACTAAGAAGCCTCACGGATGGCTATATAGAAAAAAGACGGAGAATGTATTTCCCACCCCCAGGCACGCAAGCTGCTTCTTCGGGTGGGCTTTCCTGGCACGCAGTCCATTTTCACAGCTCAGCATCCTACCGCCCAGGTATTGCTACTGCCATTGCCAGGAACAGTTTGCAAGGTCAGTGCAGGAACACAAGTGTCATCGACGTTCATAGCTTTGTCCAGCATCAGCTGAAACTTTCCTCACAAAAACCTCATCAGCTCTTTGGAAGTTCGTTAGCTGCTGTACTCAGTCACTCGCACCGATACGACAGAGAGATGTAATATCTTAAATACCAGCAGGAAGTGCCTACCGTCGAATTAAACATGATGATTTACTGTGATGATACCCCACCATGCGATAGGATGCTTTTTCACATCAAAGACTTCACGCTCATTTCTCACATACTAACTCCTTGGGCAGACAAGCCCTAAGCCCCATTTGCAAAACACAATTCTCAACTTTGAAACGAAGGACTCGTTGCAAGGACAGACGTGACCAAACTGCTTATTCAAAATAAGAAGTGGGTTTCTCGGTTCCTACTAAGCAACATGGTAATCCTAATCAGCAGTATTTTCCAAGTAATTATACTCTCAGAATAAAGATGTTAATAAAACTAACAAGTAAGAGGGCACCTAGGATAGTTCTATCATGTCTCTGTTGAAATTCTAGTAAAAGCTTCTAGAATTCATACCAGCGCACGGTTTAAAAAAAAAAAAAAAAAAGTTATCTTGAACATACTTCACAATTCAGCTGAATCAAAGCAAATCTTATTCCCCCTGAAGTCTGATTCAGTGTCAGTTGATGCAAATGAGCATTACTTGAATGAGTGAATATCTAAGTGCATTCAGCCTTGGTGCCAACATCACACACGGTATAACTTGCTGATGAATTTGCCTATATGGGTCATCAAGAAAGTATTTTCTGCTTCTTTCTAAGAATAACACAGGTTATTAATTTCCCAGGAAAATTTATCTATTAAACAATGATAGCTACTATACAGAATTTAATTAACTCCAATTTTCCTTATCCAGATACATGTCACTGGCACCTAAGATTTTCCGGGAAAGGCTGCAAATTACTAAGGTGAAAATCACATTCACCATTCACTGTTGCATCGTCAGGAACATCTTTTACTCTTTTTGAACTGAAGTCCTCAGCTGGCTCAACCTTTTGTTCTGGTAGCCCTCTACAAAAAGGTGATTTTTGACTAGCTTGACAGACTCCAGTTTTCCTTTAACCCATACTTCAGGGAAGTTTGTTTCTTTTTGCTATTCTCTCAAACCTGTTGAATCAGCACATGTTCCAAGATGCCCCAAGTACGGGCCGCATTCTCCGTGTGATGGAGGAAACTTGTGATTTCTTTCTTTCCCTTTCCCTTCCTTTCTGTTTCTTTTTTTGAGAGTCAAAAACATGCCTCTCCAGCATGGACATCAAGCACCATTCACCCTGTGATTCCCCAAGAAGCCAAAGCCACGTGCTTTCCTCACCGGGAACAATTACAAAGCTCCGTCCACCAAACGCATGCGGGGTTCGTCAACGTTCCAGAAATTCACCTTATCTTTCAAACTAGTCTAAAACTGCACCTAGGATTACAACAAGATGGCTCGATAAGAATCTTTAAAGCTGGCGCTGCCTATGCGCACGCGATCCCGCGCACAGGCACTCCTGCGCACGGAGAAGCAGCGACTGAACGGCCCGGCAGCCAGAGGCTTGTTCTCTCTTTCTCCCCAGAGGCAGCCACGTGCACACCGTGCCTCAAGTCGTTTCGCTCCAGAGATAAAGCGATAGTGGTCCTGACGGTTTCTGCTCCCTTGACAGGGCGTGATTCATCGGCTGACCCAGCTGCAGATGCGCCGCCTGCCGCGGCCCTCCATTCCCACCGCGGCCCTCCATTCCCACCGCTTACCCAAAAAAAACATACAAGAACCGGCAAGCCGGAGGCCTCCGTCACACAGCGCCCTACCCGAAAGATAAGGCGAGGAGACTGAGGAATCCCTTTGGTATGCTTTGACTTGGTATGCTGCTGCCTGAGAAGGAGGGAGCCCGTGCCCAGCCCCACTTGGAGCCAGCTTCCCTCGGGGTCCATAGGCAGCACGGGCCCGCCGGGTGAGGGGCAGCATCGCGGCTGCTGCCAGCCGACGGAGCGAGAGGCAGCAACTATTACATACTGCATCGGTACTGGACAAGGGCAAAGGAAAGAGAACTGGTGTAAAATGGCAGGGTTGAGGGAGACACGGACTAGATTTTCCTCCACATGTGCAGCATTTACACAGGGAACCAGTTACCGCAGAGCCAAAACGGTCAGCATTTATGTCTAGCTGCAGCAACCGCCTGTGCCGGTTTTTGACTTTGGGTCTGAAAACCCAGGTCAGAGACATCTCTCCCTCTTATCCCTTCGGTCCTTTTGTTCTTCCACATGCCCTCTCAGCTTGGCGTGCTTCTGTATATACGGCGGTCGTGCGGCCCACATACCTAGAATCTCATTCCTTAGTCTCTTCAGGAGTAAAGTTTGGGGATTACGCATATACACAGGAATAGCCATAGAAGAAGGAAAGGGGTTAAGGATGGATTTTGTTCACTGTTCTAATTGCCCCCTCTGCTATCGGTCTATTGACCCCAAGTATAACCGTGAACCTACCTTGCCAATCTTTAAAATTAGAAACATCTGAATGCCTCTCACCCGCTGAATGTTTTTGGAGAGTTTTTCTATGTGCCAAATAATAATAGTGCAGTTTCATCCTTCGCAACCCCAGCAAAGCCTCTGAAAAAAGCTTAGAAGCCCAGCTAAGATTAGAATATGCTATTAACCACTGCTGTAACCCCAGCCCAACAAAATGCACAAGTCCTTTTGTCTTTGCCGGCTACACGACAGCTACACATTTTGTATTCGCCCATTTGAAGCACTTCAAAACATTTTTGTGAGGGTCTTGACAATCTTCCAGTAACAAGCAGCTGTCCAAATGTATCGTACAATATACTAGCAGACCTCCTCCACACTGCTGCTATAATTAGGTGGGTGGGGTTTTTTTATGTTGGCTTTAAAGCAGCTTGCAGAGAATATAATTTTCAGTTTGACTAAATAAAATGTTCAGAGCAGATCAGGTCCATAATAATATTTCAATTTCAGAAGAATGCGTTCAGTTTAAAAGAAAGCAAGCAGCAGAATTGGTGGTAATTTATTTTACCTTTCACAGCTTCTGAAAGCCAAACCCTCAGACTAACTACAGTTCACAAAGTATGCAGGAATTTGGGACCTCCTTCTGAAGCGAGCTCAGCATCCACATGTCCCGTTCAGGGCAGCACTGTACAGGGAGAAGCTCTGAAGCTTTTACTCTCCAACTCTTTTCCCCAACTCTCTTCCAACACTTTCTTGACTTCAGCAAAACAGAGATCTCAACTCCCCACCTCTTCGGCCGTGACAAATTACAGGGACAGGGAACAGGGCACATCTCCTATTAGGGTCTAGCCGTTTGTGGTGCTCTTTTAACACAAAATAGAAATAAATAAGGCTTAACTGCCTTTATAGATGCTCTGTGTCAATGCGACAATGCAAAACAGCCAGAGGTTACTGGGAAACCTCGCTCTAAAACCATACACGAGCACGTTTTTGACAGCTCTATTTAACAGGGCTTCTTTTTCAGAAGCCTTGGCCAAACGCACCCCTATAGAAGCACACTGAAGCCAAGGGTCATACAGTCACGAATCTGACCCTGTGCTGCATGGTCTCGCAGCCTGTTTTTAAGCCAAACGCCCACTAGTGTCCCATGAAGTTTTACCTGAGGCACAAAAAGAGTTTCAAAATGCAGTTGGTTTTCCAGTAATTCTTCAGGTGCGATGTACAACTGGGCCTTGCCAGGATCAGGACAAGGACTACACTGTGACTCAGAGTTACAATTTTTCCCACCTTCCCCCAGAAGATAAAGCTGTGGGGTTACTGCTGCTTTTTGCTTAATATTTCCCCCTTTCTCAATAATTTCCCCAGTCTCCAACCCTGAAGGGTCCCTCCTTTTACTTGCTCCAGGCCTACCCCACCTCCTCATCTCCCATTCTCTCTTCCCCCCACTTTTCTCCTCCTGTGTTCTCTCATTTTTCTCTCATCTTCAGACCATTGCTATCTTTATGTTGCTGAAAACACACTAGTTCCTTTCTACTTCCTTTTCACAATTTCATGCTTTGAAAAATTAAAGGAAGTGAAAATCATTCATTTTTTAAAATTCAAAAATAATATTTTTTCACCCCGTGGGGTTTTTTTGTTGTTGTTGTTAGGGTTGCTTTTTTTTTTTTTTAATCCCTCTGCTTTCCTTTTGGAGCTTTTCAGCACAAGCCTCGCAAGAACTGCACTTGCAAACTGAAGGCACCATTCTTTTGCACTCATTTATCAGAGACAGGAGTAGTGTGATAAACTGTGAGGACCAGCAATACTGCCTTTCTCCATCCAGGCTCTCCTCTTTGTCTGCTCTTCCTCCAGTTCAGTCCACCAGATCCATTGTTTCTCAAATGTCAACTTTTATACCCTTATGGTCTGTTTTTGCTAGGTTTATTTCTCCAACATCAGAGCTGTTCAAGTCACCAATTCGCTCCTCAGTACCAAGTCTCTGTGCAACTTCGAGTGGCTCCTCCACCCACTGATTCCTCCTCACATGGGGAATATCAAAGTTCGCGTGTAAGTTGAACCCCAAACTGCAACGCTCATCCCACAACTTCGACGTAGGTCTTCATTTACTTCGGACGGAGCCTGCCATTTGCTGAAGGATCCCAAACACTGCTGCTGCTATCCCAGAATACTTCCTTTGATTACTCAGACTGCTAAACAAAGGGTTTGTGATTTACATTTGCTTAACAGCACTTATCCGAAGTGCTCAGTGGGACTCCCACACACTTTAAGTGTACATTTCCAGACGAGACGGAAGGAAGAAAACCTTACGCTGTAGAAAAGCCCAAGGAAGGCCAGGTGCCAGGTCATCGAGACTGCGAAGAGGGCTCTGAACAGTTTTACCAAAACTTTAGAAGAGCAAAAGCACAGAGAGATTTGAAGATGCAATTCCAGTACCTCTGATAACAGACCCCTCATTTCAGTGCCATAGAGAATGTGCAGAAGTTAAATTCTGCAGAAAGCCTTGAACTGCATGTCACAACAGGCACTGCGATCAACTACCTTCCTTCCTCCTTTTTACAAGCTAGAAAGGGTCAGCCTCAATGGCAGTGCTTAGGCAGAGACTGATTATTTCTGGTTTTTCTGTCAAAAGGAGACAAGTGGATAAACAATGCTTCCACCCTCCCACTTTCCAAGGACACACTCTCTCAGGGAGCCGCACCAAAGCAGTGATGTCTGCATTAGTTCTAGCAATGAAACAGTGTTAAGACAAAGGAGTCAGAAATGGAAGGGAACCTCGTCCTTGACAGGCTATTTCACATTGGCAAAGGAGCGCTGTGTAAGGTTACTGTTGTAGATGTTGGCTTTTTATGCAGAAAAGGAGGACTGTTTTGTTAGGATAGAAGAAACAAGGCAAAAATAAATGGTTCTTGTAACAGAGGAAAGTTTGGGAGTTTTGCAGAGCTCTGTGCTAGGATCTGTGTGGTTAAACAAGCATGTAGATACCCTGGAAGAAGGGATAATGTGAAGCAGTGATAAAGCTTGCCGATGAGACCAAGTTGTTGAGGTTAGAAGGGGCTCCAGCAGCAGTCACTCCACCTCCCCCCAGTGAAACATCAGGAAATAGATCACAGATAGAAAATGGCTTCTGGACAAAGAATATATGAGTAGTAGACTAAGATGATGTGGAACAATACGACAGAATGATCTAGAAAGGGATTTACATTTCACTACTCCAAGGAAGAACTAGCGACCATGAAGCGAGACCAAGAAGTTCAGAGCTAGCAAAAGGAAAGGCTCCTCATGCAAGGTATAATGGATCTGTAGCACTCTGTTTGGGGTTTGTGTGGCGGGGTTTTGGCAGCGGAGGATGGGGTGCAGGGCTGGCTCCTGTGAGAAGATGCTCGAAGCTTCCCTGGCTCCCAAGTCAGACCCACCTCTGGCCGAGGCCGAGCCCATCAGCAAAGGTGGTAGCACCTCTGGGAGAATGTATTTAAGAGGGGAAACCTGCAGCGGGGGGGGGGAGATTGCAATGTGAGAGAAACTCCTCTGCAGACACCAAGGTCGGTGAAGGAGGAGGCGGAGGAGGGGATGCCCCCGCAACCCGCAGTGAGACGGCAGGCTGTCCCCCCCAGCCCATGGAGGGCAGCGGGGGAGCAGATGCCCACCTGCAGCCCGGGGACAGAGGAGCCGACGCCGGAGCAGTCGAATGCCCCCCAAAATGGCCGTGACTCTATGGGAAAGCCCACGCTGGAGCAGTCTGCGACTGAAGGACTGTGGCCTGCGGAAAGTACCCACAATGGAGAAGTTCATGGAGAAGTGTCTCCCGTGGGGGGGACCCCACGGCGGAGCAGGGGACGAGTGAGAAGTCCTCCCCCTGATGAGGAAGGAGCGGCAGAGACAGCGTGTGAGGAACTGACCCCGACCCCCATTCCCCGTCCCCCTGCACCGCTGAGCAGGAGGAGGTGGAGAAAGCCGGGAGTGGAGTTGAGCCGGGAGGGAGGCATGGGCGGGGGAAGGTGTTACGAGATTTGGTTTTACTTCTCATTATCCTTGTTTTGATTTGATTGGTAGTAAATTAAATGGATTTTGCTTTTTCCCCAAGTTGAGTCTGGTTTTTTTGCCCGTGACCATAACCGGTGAGTGATCCCTCCCTGTCCTTGTCTCGACCAGCGAGCTTTTCTTTACATTTTCTCCTCCCCATCCCACCGAGGGGAGGAGTGAGCGAGCAGCTTCATGGTGCTTTGTTGCCGGCTGGACTTGAACCACGGCACACTCCCTATCACCACACGTGGACAGCAGAAGTGTACACATACTCAAGAGCTGGCTGGACAAAGACAGGGAAAATAAAGCCACAGGAAGTTACTGAGTCCCCTCTGTCTCCCACAAGCCTCTATTTTACCACTCAGATAAAACTGGGGATGGCCAATAATAAAGAATTTAATTCCCTGAATATCATCTCCTAGCTGTTCTAGCTGGGCAAGAAGCTAAATGCAGAAAGAAAAAGAAGTGGACAGTGAACATCCATCTACAACTTGAGAAAACCAGCACTAAGGGACTTGCATTGCTTAATTTCTTTTTTTCCTAGCTAATTTATTTAAACAAGTTGTCCAAAACAATGAGTAGCCTTGAAAATATACACAAGAATCTATCCCAAACGGGCTATATAAACATCTTAAAGCAGTCCACAGCCCCTTTGAACCTCAGCCTGATCCTACATAACACACCAGCGCTGTATATCGTACAACTCCCCCATCTTGCCAGTTCTAGGATTGTATTTGTTATGCTGACAAACTGCCCTTCAATAATTTTCCTTCATATTTAACGAGACAATTTTCTCCTCCATTTCTTCAGTTTATTTTTCATTAAAAAATCCCTTATATTCACAGTTCAGCTCCTCTGAACTATTCTTACTCTTTCACTAGGCAAAACAGAAAATCAGTAATGCAGCAAGTAAAAGCTTGTTATACACCACTGCTTTTTACTTGAGAGCAAGCGTGAATCCCTCCTAAGCCAAGATTCCTAATACCTCTCTGCTAGCCCCTCGGAAAAACGCAGTCCTATTTATCAAGACTATGTTGTAAAGTAGACGCAGCTTTGATCTTTATTGGGATTCATCACATGCTTACTGATTTCTTTCTGTCAATAGTATTCCATATCCTCAATACTTTTATTTAGAAATCGGATACAGTTTTGAGTTCGGTGACTTCAAAAGTAAATCACAAGTCCTCAACAGTAAGGAGACTCATGAACCTTTACGTCTTGCTCTAGTAAACGTTCTTTGAACATACAAAATCAATATAATAGAGTATTTAAGTAGAAAGATAGGGAACTTTCAGATGATTACAAAAGGCAGACAGCCTGTCACTTCAGGGGGAATTTGGGGACCTTAACTCTTTTTTGGTGAGCTTGGGGTTTTTGGGGGGTTTGGATTTTTTTTTTTTTTTTTTTTTTGGTAACGAAAGCCTAAGTATCTATATTGTATATCTGGAGAGGTGGTCTTGCGGCAAAATGTCCCAAAAACCTCGTAAATAGACCCCCACATACCAAACCTGCCTAAAACATGCCCAGGCTTATCTCATAAGATACAACTCAACTCTCCTTTTTCATAGCAGATACATGCCAGCAATAGCAGCTTCCTTACAGAGGAAGCCTTGTACTTCTCTGATGTGCTGTCTCATCACTTAGACGGTTTGTAGAAGCTTGAGGCTGTGACATTATGAGCCGCTCTGAGGCATGAGGAAGACCACAGACCCCTGCAGCCACAGGCATTTTCCTCACTGCTGCCAGAAGGCTTTCCAGTTCAAAACTACTGTGCTTATTTCTTGTGCATGAAGTTGCAGGCAAACACAATCAAATCATCGACCGTGAGTCGCCACTGATCACTTCGACGCTGCTGCTGCTTACACAGAAACGGCAGAAAACATGAATAAAGCTGCCTCAAAGGCAACGCACCACTTTTTACCAGCTGAGTCACTTCTGCACCTCTTCTCAAAGTTATCATTCACATAGGGTAATTCTGGAAGTCCAAAAGCAATATAAATTGACAGGACGTATTCAGTCTAGTAAGGATCTGTCTAGTGTGCAACAGTGCAGAACCATCAGACTCACAAACAAAGTGTGCAAAGTACAAACTGCTATCCTCAGGATAAAATACATGCTTATTCCTGTTATTCACATCTACTTGTTAATCACCTGTATCGCCGTGTGCGTGTCACTCGCCCACCACCCTTAGACACACGAGCCCATCCCCACAGTTGGTGTACGCTGACGCAATGCTGTCCAGATCACTGAAAACGGCACAGGTGACAAGGACCGTGCCTAGTCCACGCTCGCTTGGCCACAGCAGATGGGTACCAAAACAGTCAATGCTGTTCGTTACCAACCTGAAAAACCACTTCAAAGTTCCCAACCAATTCTATGACTCATGCCTTTTTGTTGGAATAGGATCTGTTTACCCTCATGTACTGGTGGACACACTGGGCATTTCTGATATTTGAATTCCACATGGAATGTGTTCGGACAGCTAACTGTGGCTTGTCACTTTCTTGACTTTACTTTTAAAACATAGATATATACATAACTACAGAACACTCAAAATGGCAAAACATAGCTCCACAGCTTTCCTATGAACCGGCTTAATTCAGCCATTTATCCGTAAGAACCAGAAACAGCAAGAAACAACACAATTTTTATAACAGAGATTTTTAACTGGAGCCCCATAACAAATGAGTCTGTGTTCTGTCTGTAGCCTGGTAATTACGCTACCTTTCTATTACTGCTCACGTATTTTTCTTTTCAACTAGAAGCTTTCTTCTGGGGGCGAGAAGAAGACAAGAAATACTTGCTCACTGGTATCAACAAGGAGAGAAAAACGGTGCTTGTTTCCCATTCAGTATTAACCCAAAACAACAGAGTGGACTGTCAAACAATAAGTGAGCTGGATTTATACCTCTCCTGCTCCTGAAAGGTATGATAAACAGGGGGGAGGGCCTCGCAGCGCAGCCGTACTAACAGAAACATCCACTTGGTAATTAACTGCTGTTTTAGTAGACCAGCTCGAAGATTTAACGTGTTTTTCTTCAGGTCCCTCAATTAGTCCTATGCAAAATCCCAGCCAAATTGGCCAGGTGGCCCCACACCAGAGAGGGAAACCAGAGCGGTATTTGGTGGGGATCCACCGTGGTGTTTGCATCCCTGGCGCTCAGCTGTCCTGCGGGGAGAGAGGGAAGAAGGCAGAAGGCACCTTTTCCCAGGATCAGCCCTGGAGCTCTTGGACATCACTGTAAGGGGAAATTCCTGGGGTCTCTGAATGAGGAAGGTAAGAATTTATCTTGGGTTTTTACTAGCATAGCCCTAAAGCTACAGGTATTTTATGTCTATGGAAATGGAACCACACACAAAGTCTAAAGCATTCGATGGATTTTAACCCTTTCTGGGAACACTACTGAGAAACCAGCACCTGCTCCAAGCTAAGACCTCAGGACTCATTCCACGGGTGAATACAGCAAATGAGCAGAGCATAAAAAAAAAAAAAAAAAAAAAAAAAAAAAAAAAAAAAAAGGATTCACATCATTCAGTAGCCCATCCCTACAACTGGCAGTATGAAGGCTGTGTCCCCTGGGGAAACAGAACACCTGCAACACAGCCATGATGCCCTGCATTAGAGGAATAGAGCAGTGAATACTGCAGGATCCGGTCAGACATTTCCTATCCTGTTTTCAGGGTGAACAGAATCTACACCCCAGTCCACATTTTTCACTGGACCGAACCTGGCTTTTTTTTCCTGCCTCTAAAACATGTTCATTAACCTCAGTAATTTGCAGCTGTTGTACATATATACGTGTCAATATTCCTGCTACAGATTAGTTTGCAAAATAATTAAGGATTGAGTACTAAAGTTTTAATCAAGTTCCACTTAATGTAAAGAGAAATTTACTTGAATAAGAATGAAACCCAATTAATTTAACATGTGGATTTCACTACGAAAAGCTCAAACAGATGTCCCCCACTTCACTGTACATATGCATCATGGCCAGTCCTTTGGCTTCACGACTTGGGGGTGACTCAGCAGAACGCCGGACACGGGTGCACCGTACAGAACAGGCGTCCAGAGGAGCAGGCATGGGTCCTCCTTAGGGTTAGGAGAGCCCTGTCACACCAGGATCAGCTGTTGTTTTCAAAGATGCTTAGGATTTAAATGACTTGAGAATTTGCAATTACTGAGCATGAAATAGCATCTTCATGCTTGGGCTATTACAAGGATTCCAGTCGGGTTCCAGGAAGCGAATGCTGGAAAGGCGAGCGTGGTTACGATGAGCTTCACATGCCATTTACAGGGCCAGATTCACCCTTGTTATCATTCCAGCAACTTTACTGCAGCTACACCAGAGATGTCTTAGGTTCAATAAATTCCACAGATGCATGAAATAAAAAGGGGGTTTATGCAAATGATGGCAGTCATGCCCCATGTCGATCTCTGAGCATTTTGCAAGTCTGGGAGGCCAGGAAAACATAGCGAAGTCTGCAAGGAGCATTGCTAATCATGCATGCAGCAGAACACCTCGCCAGCTCTCATCTGCCCAGAGCGAGAGCAGAAAATGGAAGCTGGGAAGCTCAAAACAGGGAGGCAACAGAGGCTGCTAAGGTAACGGCTTCCCTGATGGCTGCCATTTCTGCTTGTTAAAGGGGAGGCAAATCACACGTCATCTATAGCAGCTACATCTCATCGTTTCAGCTTCCCTGCCAACTCATTTGTTGCACCACAAGCAGGGGCCGAGAGAAGATCCATCCACTCTCCGCCGTCCCCTTCTGCACCCACCCACCTCTCTGACAGACATGGTGACCAACTAGGTCCCTACCGCTGCAACATAAATAGCACATGTGCCTTGCAGGGGGAGAGGAACAAGTTAGCTGTTGGTAACTCACTTGGCATCATCCTGAATGCAGATGAATGCAAATCTCTGACTTCTAAGAGAAGCGCAAAGATGGGAAAAGGCAGATTGTACGGATAGAGCTCTTTGGCGCAGAAGTCACGGTGCTGTGTGGCACACCAGAAGGCTTTAATTATGCAGATCTCTTTCAAGGTCTGGTTTGAAAGCGGACAAAAGCTTACAGGCAGTCGGGAGGTATTCTCTTTCTGCAAGAAGTGCTGATAGCATCTGAAGCAAGGAAAACATTTGAGATATAAATTAAACCAAAACTGCTAACCCCACAAGTTGGATCTTTTCTTGCCTATTCATTTGTTTCTTAATCCCTTTTTTCCCCTTTCGCATCTGCCTCTGACTCACCATTATCCCTTTGCTTCCACAACATTTTCTTATTTTCCCCTGGAGCTTCTTTCTCCACCATTTTATCTATTTTGCTCCCTTTCGTTCCTTGAAAAACAGCATCTGTTTACCCTGAACTATTTCTTCTCGTTCATGTAACTCAGCGTCCTTCCAGATCTGAGAATCTCATACTTCTCTCCTCCGCTTTCCTATCCCCATGCTCATCCAAGCCTTCTCCACTCTGCTCCCCGATGAGGAGACAGGCCCAGCAGAGCATGTAGGAGCCAGCAGGCAGCTCACCAAATACCATGGGAAGGGGACGCTCATACCGCGCAGGAAGCAGCTGGTCAACTCGCAGAAGGTAACTCCCTCAACATCACCTCCGTCCAGCCGAGAAGCACTAGCACAGCTCAGCTTCCGCGGCCGCACGGGAGAGCAACACGTTGTCAGAGCAGAAAGACAAAAAAAGGAAAATAGTTTCTCTCTCCTCTCCAAGATACCTGCCCTTACCACTGCTGCACCAGTGCCTGCCAGGGTACTGCGGTGGGAATTCTTTGACACAATGACTACTGGGTAAAAACCACACTTCAGAAGCTGGGACAACACCTTTTCTCTGCTAGTCCCAACAACAGGAATAAAAATCGCTCCCTCCAAAACATCAGCAGCGGGTTCCTTACCTTCCTGTGGACCAGCTATTGAGACATCTCTACCAGCTCCTACATATACACACACATCAGAGAATTTCCTTATTTGAACCCAAGCCAAGCAATACCTGATGAGTTACAGAAGTACGCTCTACAGCAGTCTTTTGCTTACATTAACTCTACAGGTTGAACACACCCTTCTTGTTCAAAAGAACTAACTTCCAGTATGATTTTGGAAATGCTCAGGCCTCAGCTCCAGGTATGCTGCAGCGCTTCTTGTTAGTTTGAATTTCTAATATATTGTCATGGAGTATTATGGTTGGCAAAAGTAACTTGGGGCTGGCAGAAATGGTTTTGACTGCAACATTAAAAAATGAAGAAAAGCATCCCCAGCCAGAACCACCATCTACGTCTACAAGACACAAATTCTTTAACAGAGTGCCAACGTGCTCAAATGGCATAAACTGTAGTATTTATTCTGTTGAGTCAGTGTGTTCGTACACTCCCAGTCAACTCACTTACTGGAATATTTTGGTGTATTCCAATAATAAAACTGCACATTCAAACCTCCTCTCACGCTCCTGCATTTATTTATAACTAAGTTACTCAAACAAGTATGCTCAATTGTTAGGAGCAAACGCTAGAATTCACCATTGCTTCTACCCCTGCTTATGGACAAGTCAAAAATCTCTCTCGCAGAATGCGGCGCCAAAGCCTTAAGTGGCTGGAGGAAAAGGGAAACAAGGCAGAGTCTTTCCACACCGGCCAGCTGAGCAGAGCTTGCCACAGTCCTGATCCAGAACAACTCGCTTACAAGCTTCACACTGATTTCAGAAGTCCTCTTAATCTGAATGGAGTGCAGCTCCTTAACCTTACAGGAACGGCATCTCCACTCTCCAGCCTGTACATATACAGATATATTTTCATGGGAAATGTGTTCTCTGAGACCAGAGAGCCATTTCTAGAAGTCAGAAGACCTGATGCTAACCCCTTTCAGTGAGTTATGTGAAAACGTACAAGATAACTTTTAAACTTAAGTCCATCCTGGGGGAGATACCCCATGGGCAGCAGCTGCTTTGAAGTGTCTTGAAAGAGAGACACATGAGCAGTGATTTCCTGCAGAAAACAGAAAAACTCACAGCTCACTAACATGCTCCTGTCCTGATGATCACGCTCAGAGTCGAGTTTTCAAGAGAACAGTCTAAATAAATACTTGGTTTAGACCTGGTTTCAAAATCCCCTGACACTGAGAGACTAAGGCTTGTCACAGACCAGCGATAAAATGCAGGTCCTTGTTGGGCTCGCAGGCTGGCAAGTATACTTGAAAGGAGTGGACGGCCAGAATGGAAACAGCGGAAAGCAGGATGCTCTTTATGGAAGGAATACCTCTTATCTGGCTGCATGGAAGCAGGATAGGAAAAAGATGGCTTGAGCAATATGTTCTTGGCCGCCCTCTTTACTGGCAACACAAAAATGATCCAGCTCAAACCTTCTCTGTTCACAATTTCTAGATCTCATGTACTTTTCAAATAGGTCAGTATTCCAGGTTTGTTACAAAAACCAGACTCCTAACACTTGATAAAATCAAACATGCTGTAAAATGGCTGGTTAGTGGGTAGCCTGCCTCCAAAAATCACAAAGCAAACTAAACTTACGAGCTACGAAATAAAAGTATCAGTGTGTGAATGACACTTAGCTTTCCATCCATACAGAAGAAACAGAAGCTGGATTTGATATTTCAGGGTGGAGTTTTGTTCGTCTGTTTGCTTGTTCTCTCCCAGAACGGACCACTTTCGGTATGTCAGACAATACCACCTTTCAGTTGTACTACAGTATCACCAGGAATGAACTTCACAAGTTTAATTCATTGTTATTTATCATAAGCATAAAGAAGGGATGAATAAGCAGAAGTCTTCTATTCTTCTTTTTTAAAAAAACACATAGGTCAAACCTTAGCTAGTGTATATCAGCTTACCAAAGGCAATGGAAAATCACCTTACACACCCTGAGCAGGTGATTCTGTTCTTAAGAAGGAGGAAAGAACCATACCTGTTATTACTACAAAAGTGCTTGTTTTGAAAGGCATTAAACTCGCTTCTAGACACAGGGTTGGTTCCCCCCTCCCGCTGGAAACAATTGCATAAACACAGGTACCAGACTTCAAAAAGGAAATCCCACAGGACGTTATTCCCTTCTGTTACGGAAGAGGGCAATGGAGATGACACAGTTGTCTTGTCCCTTCTTGACTCAAAAAAAAAAAAAAAAAAACCAAAAAAACCAACCAAACAAAAAAAAAAACCAGACCAAAACTGCTCCCCTTTTTTCATAAAAACTCTCCTTTTTCCTCCACATCCGCATTGTGCATATTCGAGGAGATAAAGCAGAAGTAAAAAGTCATGCCTACACCACAGCAATCCGTCCTGAATGAAGTTGACTTGAGTTAAGCAGAAACAGGTCCACGCAGCTGGTCTAGAAGCGAGACCTCTAACTTTATTGCCATATGCAGGATATAAATTAAATCTTGAGATGGACATCCTTCTACATTAGGGCAGATTTACCTTTCAAGGAATTATCTGTTTGTTCACAAAATCACCCATTACCAAACCTATCCTTTACGTTCTACAAAGTTATAAAAACTACCAGTCTAGAACTGAATCTCACTTCTTTTTTTAATAAACCACCATTTTCCCATCAAGGTACGACATTTTTCTCCAGAAACACCTTCCCACTTTCACTTACTGTATATAATCAGCTTCTCACTTTTTTTTTTTTAATTAGCGAGTAAGTAATTTTTCTACAGAGTGGTACCTCATAGCAGGCACGAACACAGAATACACAACTCAATGCTACAACTCCTGAATGACATGAAAGCCACAGAAGTGTTACCGAAGTGTATAATGAGACAACTGTACTGATCTCAGTGCTGTGCCTCACACCGGTCCCTCCCTTCCCTGCATTCATTTGTCTTTTCTGTCCATTTCCAATTCAAACATAGGCTGCACACAAGCAGAGCAAAACTTTGCTTTTAAACTTTTTCAAGTAGACATGGTATTTATTCCATGTCTTTTGATTAATCCTCCTAAGAGAAGTTAACAAGTCCATAGGTTTAAGTTAGTGTTCGTGCCAACCTCTGAGATGCCATAACTACAGCTCATAGCACAGCTGCTTGGCAGGAGCATCTGCCACGGGGAACTGTGATATACTTTCTATTACTGGTGAGAGGGTTGTTGTTTAACATATGAGTAGCTACGCTCCACAATAATTTATGTTTCTAAATGCCTAACTATATGGCATCCAGTTAAATATGGTGCACTTACTCTATATGCACGGGACATTACAGTCATATACCTTGGAGGAGTTGAATGAGTAACTGCTGAAAGATCACATCAAAAGAAAAGAATTTTCAGTCCTCCCAACGAGAGCAGATGGAGATAAGTGCTTCAGCAGATCCCTTTCATAAGCAACTTGGTGCTGAGCGAGTGCTCAGATCGTGAAGACACATCAAAAGTGGTAATGCACATCCTCTGTCAAGGGCAGAGGTTTAATCCTAACCCATTGTTTCCTCAACTTCCTCAGCCTGAACTCATTCAGGATGGAGCGTTATGGCAGCTGCAGTCCAGTCTTCTTTCCTCACAAACATTGTGTCATTCAGCCTACGGCAGCAGTAGAGATAAAGAAGAAGTAGTATAAAATTAAGAGTTGGTTAATATCTGCAATTAGTTAAAGCCTTAACCTTCGAAGACATGAAAAAAATGAACTAAAATCATGCCCTGAAATGAGATAATCACAACTTATTAGGTATGCGGCATGCTACAAACTAGGCGTTAAGACCAAATGGATCTCCATCTCTCAAACCCAGGAGTATGCAACGCCGATAGCCCCCACAGCCATTCCTCTATCCCAGTACGTTACCAGGACCAAGCCCATCTCAAAGCAGAGTAGCACCTCAAAAAATGGATTTGATCTCACCGCATCCAGCTCTGAGATTCAGAACACCTAAACCAAAATGGGGACAAGGGGGGCTCATGCTATGGCACTCAGGGAGGGACGTTAGCAAGAGTGGATCTGGAAGGACTCATCAACACTTGTGCTATTTCAAACCCAAACAGTAAATGCCATTATGCAACGTGGTTTGGCAAACTTCAAGCACCAATATTTAGGCAGGTTGGGTTTTTATTAGAACCATTCGCATGGCACTGACCCAAACCAGTGTCTGAGTTTGGGGGCACTGTCATAGCAGATTCCCTCTTAAAATGGCCAAGACTCTTCTAAGAACCACCTCTGAAGGAGCAGCAGTTATCTGTCCCACAACTTCTATCTTTTTTGAATGCAGCAGTTTACCTCGCATGAAAATTTGTACTGCAGCATCTCTCCGTTCACGGGGATGCTTGAGGTGGAGCAAGCACAGAGGGATGTTGCAGCAGCATCTTTTAGGGCAGTGACATTGACAGCACAAGGAACAGCCTTGGCTGTTTTACCCGGAAACAAAGTTCAACTCTGCTCATCTTGACAGAAATTAAGAAAGATGGGTAGGGAGTGATAAGAAAAGGCATAATGCAGCTTTCTGTGGATTTCCTTTCAGTATTAAAGGATTTAATACATCATATTTGCCATCTGTGCTCAAACTTGGAGCCCTCAGCCCTCACAAGATGAAAGTTTGCCCCTTCCTCAAAGTAAATTTTTTTTGCTGTTTTGAAACATACCCCAAGTCGTCACTGTAACAACAGACCAATTTTCTTGTGCTGACCACAGGAAGAGATGGACAACTGCAGTAAGATAGTTCAAACGTCTTAATTGTAAACAGGATTCCATTGTATTCTCATTTATGTAAGACAGTTCCCACTATATGCCCCACTGTATAAAAACACCCACTAAGTATAGTGACCACCCAGAAGTAAAGGATTGAATTCCAAGAGGTTGCGGGGAGGAACACAACGTAGTTACACACGTGTTCTTGTTTATATAATTCTTTAGCAAAATTAAATTGAGCTTTAAGAAAATAAAATTAAATATTGATGTCAACAAAATGCAAATTTCTATAACATCTGCGTTGAAGAAATATAATCATGCTAATCAGAGCACCGGATTAAGCTCCAATTATAGTAGTCAGATTTAAACAGAAAGGAGAATATTTTGGGGGTTTTTTTTGAAGTGACATATGTTACAGAGGTAAAAGGTACTGCTTTCAAGTAAACCAAAACTACAGAGTAGCTTAGTCTGATCTCATTACGCCAATCTGCACGTGCATTACTGTCACTCCAATGAAGACAACAGACTTCCTCTCGTCTGAGCGGGGAACAGTTATTCCCTATTGTTTGTAGTACATGGTGCTGTATTGAAAAGACCTCTTGTACACAAATGTTTTTAAAATCTCATAGACACAACTGAAAAAATAAATATAGCTCACCCCATTTCACAGATAAAAGCAGTTAACACATTAATACCTATTAAACTGAAATAGCTATAAACTGATAAGAAATCCACTGTCTTAAGTGCAGTGCTTTCAAATCATACCACCTGAGAAAAAAATGCATTCATCAGCTGGCCACAAGAGCAGTAGAAAACTGGGATCTGCTGTTAGAAACCAACGGATGAACCCAGCTATCCTGTGGTGAGAGGACTGAAGCAGACGTCAAGACCCTATTTTTATTTCTGATTTGTTCCAGTATGTCTTCTAATTGCACAAAATAAGAAGATGCCCACACTTTTATCCATCAATCACTCACTCAAACAACAAAGGAAAAAAATCCTGCATCTGAATTTCCTACGTCGTTGAACTCCCTGCAGTTGTCTGGAATTGAGCTGTCATAGACACTGTTGTTTATCCCTTCATCAGAGGAGCTGGGAACTTCTCATTCCTGAAATTCTTTATTGTCAAAACCACCCTGGTAAAAACTCACCTGAGGCAGAGACAGGTTATTAATGTCTCATTTTACAGATTATGAGAAGAGACTGCAGCCCGGATTAATGTTCCTAATCCTTTTACCCAGCCTATCATTATCTGACACAAAATACTGGAGAGGGAGCTCAGTGCTTTTACAAGCTAGGAAATTAAGAGAAAATGACCTAATGACCATACCGATACGTTCAGAAGGAACACACAAGTTCCTATGAAATGTTACTTTGGTAATTGCTATGTTCTCTTTTCAGTACTACCCAAGATTACGGTGATAGAATCATCAATGGCAGAGTGGGTCAGCAATTCTCAGAGCACCAGAAGACTGGCAATAAAAGCAGGTTTCATTCACTCTTCAGGTGTTTATCTGGACTTACCTGTGGATGCTCACCTTGGCCTCAGCACCCTTCCTCTTCCACTCAGCTTCTCTCTCCTCATCAATCCCTCAGACGTTTCTGTTCTGCTTGTCTTAAAAAGTAAGCCTATCAACTAGTTAATTCAGCCTAGAGTCTTAACAGCTCTGTTCGGTTTTAGCATGGTTTCTTCCTCTTGGCCACACAAACGTCTGTTTTTACAACATACAGCTCTCAAGAGCCCCGACCCTTGATGGGGTGCCACAGTAATACAAACAAGAAATAAGACACCGGCATCACCAACCCTAAACAGAAACGCAACCTGTGATGCTGTCCCAACAGTCATGCACTCGTCCCGTGTCAGCAAAAACGGCCTTTACCTAAAAAATGGCACTGTCGTGAGAATACATGGGAGTTTGTTTTGCAGCAGAATTTACCAAATGCTGCCATAATGGCAATACTGCAGCCATGGCATCAGGCCTGCGTGAGACCACAGAGGTTCATCGGGTGCGTACCCAACTTCTCACTAACGCTCGGAGCAGAAAACAGCACGGTGGTTCTAATCCCACATTCAGGCAACGTTCCCATTGACGTCAAACATAAATATTGGAGAGTTCAGCTGTGTAAGCCTTCTGCAGTGTTGAAAACAAGTATATTTTCAGTACTTAAATGCTTGGCATGTTCTTAAAGAGAGTTCACATGAAGCCTTAAAGGCAGGTCCTCCCCAACAAGAACTTGCCGCTGTACCAACCTTTCAGCTGAACAATGTTGCTGCCTACGTCAAGACATCGGAGCATCAGGCCAAGGCACAGAACAACAAGCATCTCGCCAGTCGTGTAACCCTTCTCTAGTCAGCTGTGCTATCTCAGCTGTTACCTCTGTGGCACACAGAGAAGTAGTAACTACGTGCGAAGGCACTGCAGGTATGGTATCAGAAGATTTTGGGCACTACCTAATGGGTTATCCCTATGTGCTCCACAGAAGGCATGACCTGCGGCTTCTCTTCTGTTGATTGCATTAACTGTTACATATTTTTACATGTCAGAGAATAAAACGCAGTCATAAACAAAATACACATCTGTCATGTTTCCATGTAAGTCACAGAACACGGCAGAACTTTAAGCCGGGGCAAATGCACTGTGCATGAGCACACCCCACACCTCTGCCACGTCCCAAGCTCTGCATGTGTGTAGACATGCCTGTAACAGCAGCCAACTACAAGAAAATACTTCCAGGCTCCCTTAGGAGAACTTGGTATAGACTGTCAATGGTGTACAACTATAAGGGTTCATTTTATTTTTTTTTTTTTTTCCCCTCTCTGGTCGTTCCTATTTTCATGGGCTAAAATCAATACCAGAGAAGGAACTTGTCCATTACAGCAGGAATCACCACTGCTGAGCACATGTGCTGATCAGGACGGTGGCGTAGCTCAACTTCTGCCTCTGGTGCAATGCAAGTGGTGGTAGGACTGCATATGTCTGTTCCAGCCAGGGTAGTTTATATTTATTACTGCAGAAGTGTAAAAATATTTGGTGGTAAAATGAACCCAGCGGATGTTTTTGCTGGCAGGAGGCTGGGAGCGACAACTGTACTACTCATTGTGAAAGAGTAACAGCTGAGCATGTGTTGGAGTTGCTTTCGCACTGACAAAGAGGCATCCAGTACTCTGTGATTAATTGGATTATAGTGGCTTTCCACTTCCCACCCAGATCAATTGGCGTTTTAAGTTATTCACTTATCACCCTCGAAGGTGAAAGGTTGAAAGGAATAACTTCAACAACAGGCCTTTTGCAAGAGTTTAAAAGACTTCTGCTCCCCTCAGCCCCCGCCTCCAGCTCATTTCTTTGCTGCTTTGCTACGTTTTCACCATGCTCAACTACAGCATTTCTCTTCTTTGGCAAAACAATCAATTAATGAGACACAAAATAAAACAAACATCGGGACGTTAATATAACACACACACCACACCCCCCGGCCCCCAAAGATAAAGCAAAGAAAACATTTTAAACTTTGGTTTACGTGAAATCACAAAGAACATGCCCCACAAAACCAATTTCCAGTATAACTTGAAGTAGGACTTTAACAGTAGCATGAAAAGCAACTCCATTCCATAAGATGTAAAAAGCACCCTTCCTGGAGAAATGTTATTCTGCCACTGCAGAGGTGTTTCTTATACAATTTGAAATTAGTAGTCAGTAAATGCTTTGATCTTTCTTTTTACCTTTTGTAAGAACTATGTGATGATTTTCAATAAATTAATTTCCTTGTAACTCCCTGGTCTCGACATTACAGTTCGGTACGTTTGTTAGCATTTGAGAGGGCATAGCCATAAAGGGCGAGATCACAGACAGATATTCCTAGAGTAGAGGCAATTTTTCAGAGGGCACATAAGAGGTACAGGGAAAGCATATACAACCTGCCCTCACATTTCACTATGAAGAAAATCAGAATTTGTCCTTTGCCATATGCAGACTTCTGATGTAAAGGCAGCGCAGGTTCGGCATTTCTCAGAAGCGCAGAAAGAGCTCATTTGCCACGCAGAATCACAGCGCAACACGTCTGCAAGCCAGAAGGGGAACGGGTGCTTTCTTGAGTGGGTTGATAAAACAGATATTGGCACTTCAGCACAATCAAACATGACTGAAATAACTAAGAGGTTACCGCATTTTTCTTTTAAATACAAAGGAAGTATAAAAATAACACAAAGCCACTTTCTGGTTTTTTTCCTGTAAAGAGGAAGGAAATGGAGGAGTAAGTGAGAATAAAGTGGCAGTAGGGGATCATCCCAGGAAATGAAGTGCCTAGTACCAAAATCTTCATCAAGAAAGCACATTATATGCTGCGTATTTTACAGCACAAAGCTTTCTACCTCAAAACATGTAAAACATGTAGAGTCACCAAGGCACCAGCAATGTAACTGTAATGAAACCAGGCTAAGTGCATATTAGTTGCTTTGCTGAGATGTCATGAAACTTTGTAGGTTAATTGTGCTTGTCCTTTGTATAGAGTGCTAATGATCGCTTTCACAAAACGTGATGTTTAAGATAAGCTGATCCTGACAAACACTGTCATGGTGGCATGCCTAAGACTAGTTTTCCAACGGTGGCGTCGACAGTTCGCTCTGTCTTTTATATTGCCAGCATGATCAAAGCCGCATTTTATCGGCTTGATCAACGTTTAGCGTTTCTTACATAGCTAGTGCACAATCCTGCGCTGTCAGCGCACCAAAGGCAGCTATCATCAGGCTATCTGAAGAATTAGCCTTAGCAGAGCTATTGTTTAGACATACTCTGGTGTTTTCTCTAACGTACTGGTACTGTGCTAGCACCGCTTGGCTCCACTGAGCGATGAAACCGCAACCTCTTGCCAATGTCATTCACAGAGGAGCCTCAGCTATTTAACATGATCAAACAAATCGCAGGCAAGGCAGCAAGTCAGCTGTATCAGGCTTAACAGTTCCAAACCCACAGAATGCAGAAAACTAAGGATATAATTAATGTTTACTAGGGTTTTTTAATCTTATGGGACAGGTGCTCTCTTTCTGACTCCTACTAATTGTGCCTGGATGCCAAGTGCACAAAGCCACAGGTGGAATCCAACTGATTCACAATTTATGAATCCCAGTAACTGAATCAGTGCTTGTTGTTAATGCAACTAGACCGTCAATGCCAATAATTATCAGTCTCCAGCTGAATGTTGTACTGGTAATTAAATGATGCTAAATGAGACAAAGGGCAAGTTCAAAGGGCAAGCAATATGCTCCATCCACCCAAGCTCTCAATGAGCCACGTATGTCCTTTGCAGTGTACCACTTAACTCAAGAGACAGCACCTTAAAACGGACAGGGCCCAAGAGGACACCAGGGGAAGTTCAGAATACAGCTACATGTCCGCAACTCAAGTAACGCATGGCTCTTCAGACAGCTATCTATGCAAAAGAACTTGTCATGGAGCTATTGAAAAAGGAAGAGATTTTGTTACCTCCACAAGTTAGAATTACTTTGTCCTGTTTTGATGCTCAGACCCATGCCAACTCACATCCTGCTTTGACTGCCCACAACATGACAAAGTTATCTACCGAAATACTTTTTTCTACAGGAATTAAGTCGTTACACCAGATGCTAAATGAGCAATTGCATCAGATCTGTATGAAAAGTTCACATCTCCTATGCTTATTCTTCTCTCTGCAGCAATCAGGTTTGTGCCCAAAAAAAAGCAATGTTCCTCAGCTTTCACAGCTCAAGAAACCTCAAGCAATGTACCCCCCACAAAATCGCTCTGACTGGTGTTGCCAGACGCTGCCAAAGTTTAAGAAATCTCAAACACACCTCTAAGAAACAAGATCTGTACCTGTTTGATGGTTTATGAAACGCCTGTTTCACAAAAATCCAAGTAATTGCTTCAAAAATCCTGAGATGCTACTCAGAAAACATTCAGCAATTTCAGCGCTCCATACACAAAATACAGCCTGCAGAGTTCGAGAACAAAAAAAAAAAAACAGTGAAAAACTAATTCCTCATCTGAAAGACTGGGATTGACTGCACGGGCTTCCCCTCAGCTTAGCTGCAAGGAGATGAACAAGACTTCAAAGGCCACAGCACAGGACACCGCTTCTCCCCTTCCCAGCACAGCATGCGGTTGCCCACCCTCAAGTTACCAATTAATCTCTCCATCACTTTGGTATCATTCAGGAGAAATGCCTGGCAGAGTAACACCCTCCTTTTCACAACCTCAAATAACACAGGGAAGTTTCTACGTGCAGCACCATCCACAGTTTGTCCAAACACACGGCCTTGAAGTCTTGCTCCCATTTCAGTGCAAGTGAACCTAAGAAAAAGGCTCAAAGAGCAATACTGATTTGCCATCAGATCAGCTCATCCTCTTACAGACAACAGCTCTGAAAAAAGTCAACCTTCTACCTAAGAGGGAGGCATAATCAGCTCCCTGGATCTGAAAATGCCATGCTGGAGTTAGTGTGGCTCTCGTAAGGATCATATGCCCTTCTCCTTGCTCTGTAACCAGCTATACACATGCTTCATTTTTAGTAAGAAACCTTGGCTTCTGATCATATGGCTATTTTCTGGAAAAAAGTTCTGAAAAAATCAAACTAAATTATTCATTCTGAATCAACTTTATCTACAGTTCTATTAACTGAAAAGTTTATGAGGCATGATTTTCCCTAGGAGAAGCCATTCTAGTCTGACCCACCTGGAAATACTTAAACAAATGTTATTCTCCGCTATTCCACACTTGGTTAGAGTTCTGCTTATTTCTTCCATGCAGCTGAATGGTGCGTAACTCCCATAATTTTTCTGTCTCACGGTTCAAATAAGCCTTGAATAAGCCTTCAAGTGAATGTACGCAAGCTTGTTCATCACTTGTTTTTCTGTTTATGGGCTTTCTAATGCTCTCGTATATGAGTTCACCTACATGATCCTGAAATAGTTCTACCTTCCAGAGTTGTATTTTAAAAGAAAATAAAATCGATTAATTGTAAAGAAACATGATCATTCTAGTACAGGACTGATTGTAACTGTTTAATCAGGCAAATTCCCACTGACTTACTGGAAGCTTTGGTTCCAGAGGAGGAGAGGCGCATTATTTCATTTACTGAACTGGCTGACGTCCTTGAGTCATAATTGAGCAGGGTGGGACTTTAATTAACTGAAGCTTTTCACCACTGCAAGTTTATACAGGTTGCGAGCGAGCTGCCAAGCACTGGAAGTCTAATTCTGGAAAATTGTTCTAGTTTCTTGATCACCTCAATATCCTCCAGTGTTCCTAGATGACCATTACATCACCTAGGAACCATGTCAGACAACTCAGAAATGCCAAATACGCACAATATTATGCAAAAATTCATCAAGCCGTGTCACACGTTAGTATTTCAAATCCATCCTCTCAGAAACACGGGCTCTCACAGATGAGGATCCTCTGAGCCACAGCTCCTTCACATGCTGTTGTTACTTTACATTGCAAGATGGTATTTAATTGAAAAGAAGTGTTACCCGCCCGGTGCAAAGGCAAACAACTCAGTAAACTAATTATGACAGCATGCGCATTATTATCATTCAGATTTTTACCATGGAAGAAAAGCAACAGTGTTTAGGCATGCCTTCAGCATTTGCTTTCACCACAAAGTAAGCTCGTTAATGGTATATAAACTTTTTTTTTTGCCTTAGGGATTACAAACATGAATCCCAACCATATAAATATTTATTTATTTAGAAATTATATTTTAAGTCAACTTTAAGTTTTAATTGTTTTTAATGATTTTTGAAAAACATTATTATTGGCTTCTTTATTTATTCATTACATCAAGTAAAATAATTAAACTTAATTTTCTGGTATAAATTACACATGTGGAACATATGCAATATCTGTATTAAAAGCTGTAATCATTAATAGTTTTTTCTATGTATATAAACACATATTACACATTCACCATTTGTTTGAGATATCATTTCTGTAATGCTTCCCGTAACGGAAACCTAGCCTCTAGGTTTCGAGGTAATCGCACCTAACAATACACAAGCTGCCATAGTGGACCAGCCAGCAATTTTTCTAGTACAGTTTTGGAGTTCCCCCCTCACCCCCCCAAAGACATTGATTCATAATCTTTGACCTGTAAATTTACATCTCCAAATACTGATTGCTTTTCCTCCACAAATACGAAACCTTGCTACACTTCTGGTGCTTATTTACCTCAACACACATGTGGAGAGGCTGGAATAAGATGTGAATGCTTAAACGCAAAATAGAAAAGTCACAGATCAGATTTATAACCCAGAGTAGCTTAAAAAATTAAGCACGTGTCAGTAAATTGTTCCATCAGCGCTTTCCAGGCAAAGTAGCAGCTGCTAAGGGAGAAAAGGACAGGACTGTGCAGAAGGGAGAAGCGAACAGTACAGATGCAATTGCTGAACGTGAACCTGACGGAAAGCATGCTTTCCACATCTAAAGCTGCACTGAAAGGCACAAAAGCACTTTCCAAAGGCTGACACGTGAAAGCCCAGCCCCGCAAGTCGGAGCCGGCAGCTCCTGGTTCCCCTGAAGTCCATTCCCTTCACATGTATGCCAACAAGGTTGTCAAGAAAGAAGTTTCCTGCTAAAAGGCATCCTGAGCTTCCCCTATTGTTTCCTTTATGGCACCGCAGGGTGATGATGGAGAGACCTTTGGACAATTCCAAAGTGCCAATACATGACAGGTGACGAGAGTACGTGTGACAGGGGGAAGGCTGCAAACAGACAGGTCAGAGCTGATTGTCCCTCAGTTTATAATCCCACATCTGAAATGCAAGGAAGTCCAAGGATATGGCAGCTCTGGTTAGGGGGGGCTGGACTGGTAGGAAACCTTGACTCTGTCGGTGAGCCTACCTGGGGCTGGGCTGTTCTGCGTCAACTTACTGCTTTGAGTATCTGGCAGTAAAACCGATGTGCTTCTGTAAAACAGTTTGATTCCAACAAGTGGCATTATTCACAGCAAAAAGCATTGTCATTTTTTTTTAATAGGCTATAGAGAATGAGGAGACTGTGGTCTTTCATGGACGAAGAGCTCTGTGTCAAGAAAGCAGCTGCGATACTATTTTCAGGAAACCATAGCCACAAAGCTTTGTCCTGCTGAAGTTCATCCCAATTATGGCAATCTTCTGCAGATATATTTGAAAAGGTGTTTAATATAGCCACGGATGTCTCTCGTTCTCAAAGCAAATCACTGTGAAAACGTGCCATATCATGCCACAGATGGAGTTCAGCTCTCTGAGACAAGCTGTACTCTTGTCTGAGACAGCATTTAAAATAATCATGGAAGTAGCAATGCTCCTGTCACTCAAAGTAATGGCAAAAGCAAGGTTAAATGCTTTTCTTTGTGTAATACAAAGAACAACTTGCTTACTGTCCTATTATGTTATTACAAGCTATTATCTGCTGCACTGTTCAAGACAAGCAATAATCTTGTATAGGAAGGACCCGATAATTTACAAGGAAGTCCACCGCTTGCAGCTAAGTAAACATTTCACCACTTCATTGAGTAGCTCTATCATTTATACAAAATACTCCTTTGTTATATCATCAAAAGCCACCTCACCAGTGATGAGACAGCCATAAAACAGACCCTGCAGGTCATTACCTAGCCTTGTACCTTATCCATTTGTAAGAAATGACTGAGGTTATGGTAGCACATGGCCTAGCATTTCTCTTCCATGGCCTCACCGGGCTTCACTGTATCCTGCTCAGCTGCATTCAATGAACAGCATCCACTCGCTGGTATAATTGTCGAGAATTTAATTAAACGTCCATGAGAGCCAAAAAAGTCCAGTTTTGTGCTGAGCCCCGCATGCGTTCCCGGCACTGGTGGAGAAGGAAACTTTCCTCCTGACTTCCCCCCGGCCACTTTCCCCACATGGACCTGGGTCCTCACTTAGGGAAGCATTGCCACTATCAGATTTTTGTAAGGATACAACTTCCAATTAAAGCGATTTCTCTACAAAGAAAAGTCTTGGCAACCTCCATCCAAAAACCCCAAGAATGTTCTGGAAAAGAAACTAGACAAACTCCCAGAAACACTTTTCAATGATTTTGAAGTGCAATATCTAACACAAACATTCATATCAAACCATAAACTTTATGGGACACAAAGTCCTTCTTAGTTGTCATTACAGTAGGCAAAATCAGTTGCTACAATACAACACGTAAGATGATAAACACTCTTCCCCAAGCACTTTCTTGTTTGCTATTACAGAATTTAATATAGTATTGATAATACGTAACTAACGCAGATGATAAAAACTCGATAAAAAAGTGTCTGCTTCGCCACCTTTCCGGCAGGAAGGCTTGCGTCCTATTCACACCTCGCAAGCCTGTGTCACAAGCGATAGTCCAGCGTCAGACCCAGCCCCAGCATACACCCTGGGCGGCAAGGACCAGTCTCTGGGTGGCTCGAGACTAGAAGTCGGAGGAAGCTACCTTCCTCACACCGACTGCGTGGGGACCGTCGCATCTCGCTGGCTGAAGCAGTCAGCCCAGGCAGAGATGCTGGCTGGGGAAGGACGGGAAGACGAGCAGCCCACAGCCGGGCCAGGCCCTGGCTGGTGAAGCCCCTGCCCCACATGCCACGGCATCCCCCCGCTTGCTGCCCAGCCGTCGGCGAGCACCGGACCTCGCTGTGCCCCGACAAGCACCCTGCGAAGATGCACGGTGTGATCCAGAAGTTGATAAAGGCAGGCAAAAAAAGAGGGAAATGCCAAGGAGAGCCACAGAGATAACAATAATTATAATAAACTTTTTTCCCTCCTGATCGACTACGGAAAATTCAAGAGTCTCAAAGTCTCTATCACACGTGGTCCTAATAATTTACCTAGGACAGACTGATAGACGTTATTTCACCTTTCTATTATCTGAGTGCGTCATAATCTTCCTTTTATATTATGTTTGCGAGGCAAGCGTGTGAGGCAGGTAATAATTTACAGGAAGCACAGGGATGCTCAGAGACACAGCGGACTCTACCTAGGCAGTGCTGGAGGTCTAGAGAAACAGAGAATTTGCCTTTCAAGACCTCCCCTCTGACATCCTGATACTCACATACTTCCCAGCAAGGATTTGAACCTTAAAAATCGTAAAAACAAGTCAACAAAAAATGCCACAGAAGAAACCGAAACCAAAACTTTCCTTATCGAGAATTATAACACAGTCACACAAATAAAGCGGCTCATGACAACTGCAATACTAAGCCCTTTTAAAACATCAACAAAACATCCCAGGGACCCAGTGCAACCATTTCAGCTCTGGACACTGCCATTTAACTGCTAAGCATTTAACTGCCAGCAAAAGGCCTGACAATTGTCATGTACCTGAATTTGTGAGGAAAAACTGCTTGGTTTGCGGCTCCAAGGGAATAAATGGCGGGAGACACCCTGCATCTCTTAAGGGCGTATAAAAGGGTACAGCTAAGGTGTCTTGTTCTTTAACCAACACCTCTGATTCCCTATGGCAGTTTTCCAAAGCAGCATCAAGATTTATAAGGAAAAATCCTGAAACTGAATCATTTCTTTCAAGTCTTCAGCATTTTTTGGCCCTTTTCCAATCAGATGAGCCTCCTTCACAACTTCCTGCTCTGAGCGTCTGTGCACCATACACCACAGACACACACGGGGCTCTAACGGGCTGACACACTGACACTCCTGGATAATCAAAGCATTTTTCATGAGTATGTTACAAGAAGGAAACACAATGTAGAGCCTCTTTACGATAAATATAGCAAGATGCTTGCAAATGGGAGGTTTAAAAGTGTAATAATGAAGTGGAATCAATCAGATGTTATCAATTGCACTAGCGCACACATCACCCAAAAGGATGTTGGCTCACTTACAAAAATATGGTTGACAGCATTAAAAAAAAAACAAAAACAAAAAACAAAAACACAAAACCCCAAACAAACAAAAAAAAAACCAAAACAGAAATGCTACATGGAGAATACAAAAACTTATGCTTAGCTGTGTCTTCTGAATCGCCAGGCACACGAACCTAGAAACATAGCATAATGACCTGTCACTGTTTCCTTATTGGGGATCCAGTGACTATTGGTTTTATTGCAGCAGCTGTAAAAAGAATGGGAGGATGAGGTAGAACAGATGAAGGGAGCTGGCATCTGGAAAAGCCAGTACTGAACATTTCAAAGTCAAACAAAAAAAAGACTGGTCAGAAAAAAAACTTAAGCCTAAAGGCCCTCAAGTTTAGGAATGGTACACAGGTTACTGATCTGGGATTACTGGAGTGTGAAAGCCATTTTTTATAAGACACCATTGCCTAAGTCATATACACGTCTTTTATGCCCGGGGACATATTCAAGTGCCAGTGAACATTCAGTTTATGTTCACTTTTTTCTTGTTTACATTTTTAAGAATTCATACTAGTCATTTTCATTTAATCAGCTGCCTTAACTGCCTTTCACTGTGTGACATGGGTTTTAACAACCAGAGCTATTAAATATTACTTGAAGTACTGAACAGTAAAGAGAGTTTAATTATTAAACCCAGGGCTACAACAAACATCGATTTTCATGAGGAAAGTAATTCAGGTATTTTTCCACACATATAAAAATGGGTGCATCCTTTTAAAGAGCAAACAGTTGTGGGGTAAGACTGGCAGATTGTAAAGTCAAAATTAAAGATAAAAAGAGAAAGCAGTTATGAAGCTGGAAAACTGTTCTGCAGGCTGCAATCAACATTTTATAATTAACCTCATACAGGTTGTTTTATGTAAGGGAATGCATTTTTCATGTTGAGCATGATAAATCATATCATTACTGCCAACATTGTAAAACACATTACCTATAACACGGCCCGGCTTTATACAGAAAACCATAACGTGTAGTCTCCAGGGAGCTGACTATCTGCCACTGGTCACCAGTACAAGCTCCACAGGCAAAGGCCAAAGCGGACCCAACCAAAGCAGCGGGTCAAGGACAACGTTTCCAGAAACCCTCGGCTCCGACTCGCTCTGCTCTTGCACAAGTTAACGGGACCTCGGTGGCAAGGTCTGCAGGCTGATCAGTCTGCATGGGCCTTCAGTGTTGGTATCATCCCAGCAGTGAAAAGGAAAGGTAAATAAATAAAGTACGACTTAATAAATGCTGAGAGTAAACATTCAGAGACAGAGAGAGGGAAGGAACTCTCAAAAAGATGATAAAAAGTTCATTTCCAGAGACTCCTCAAAACAACGCCAATACTGTTACTTCAAGGACATGCACACAATCTTCAAGGAAAAAGAAAGCTTGAGGAAAGCTCCGAAAAACTCACAGGTAAGGGTAGCATGTGCGGTACATCTTTGCAACTGAGGAGCACGGCAAGGGACTGACTTAACAACAGACTCAAAAGCATGTACGTTGGATCCTGTAATATTCTCAAGTAGCGAGTAAACACAGAAAAAGCAAGTTTATTATCAAAGTGAGCTGGATCACCCTCACCGAAGCTTTAAAAAAAGTTGTTTTTACCTCTGCAAGGTAAAAATTCTTATCACCCTAAAGCTAAAACCAGAGATGACTAAAACCAGAGCTAAACAATACCTCTATTATGTTCAGTTTCCAGCAGCACCACACAGATTTCTCTGAAGACATCAAGATTGGTGGGGTTTTGGGTTTGTTTGGTTTTTTTTTCCTTAATAGTCAGCATTGAAACAAAGTTGTTCATTAACAGGCAGTAATTTCTGCTTCCTTGTACTGGACTGTCTAACAGTTAATACAATCAAGTTTCAGGGATGCAGTATCTATAGAATAAAGTTTAAAAGACTCATGTCCTAATCTCTGCTGATCAGGACATCTTCAAAACATCTGCAAATTTTGGTGCAGTGCCCAGGAATCATAATTATTTCTGAGGAGGAGAAATTGAGATTTATTGAGTAAGACAGAGCAATACCTGGAAAATTATGAATCTTAGGAAAGATATGCTATTGCTAATAACATTTCAAAACTTGATGAGAGTCAGCACTGTGGAATGGTGAACTCCAGGCGTGTTTTTAATGATGTTTTTGATTACATTCTATTTAAAAGAATCAGCTGTCAACACTGATCATTTCCTTTTGTATAATTCATAAAGTGGTTAATTTCAGAAGCAAAAATATTATGGGTTTGAGTAATTGGCTGCTGAAGCACAGTAGGTACTAGATCTCCGCATCTGGTGACTAGGAGCACGTGCTTAGCCTGCCACATAGTCGCTCAAAAACGTACTGTGCAAAGGAATGTGCTTCCACTCGCAGGCTTTCTGCCCGAAGTGGGGGAAAGAAAACCTCCCCAGTGAGCATAGAGGCCTCGCAATAAATACATTACTCCATGTACAGAAAGTGTGATGGCCCTGTCCTTTCCTAGAGGCAACATATCTCTTTAGGCTCAGAGCAGAGCATGCAAGGAGGTCGCACTACGGTGAACAAAACAGTACCTGTTCGTGGGTTGCAGTGCTCAGGGTTGTTATTTACAGTGGTCCTGCACCATGCCACCCAAATGCAATAAAGCTCTGTCAAGAGCGTCAATCAGACCTGTATTACCACAATTTTATGCCATTACACAATTCAGAAACTTAGACTCATGGTCTCTGAGGCACTAATTTTCAACTTCTTCTGTTTCTGAGAATCTAAAAATCTCTCCAGAGGAGACGGAAAATTCACTTGCACTCACAAACCCATTATGTGGTCTGCAGACATCGCCCCAAGGTCTCAGCCAAGCTGAAGATCACGGTGACTGACGTGATCAGCACTGCACCAGCGTGAGGCCTCACAGCTGCAGGCTATTCTCCCCAGCGTCATTGCCGGCGCGGAGCTGTGACAACACACGTCGCAATAGCCGAGCTGAGAGCAGTGGCAACCAGCCTCCCGACCTTCTCGCCTTAGAGCCAGACACGTAGGGATAGCATAACAATGACCCTCCTATTAATTATGCCCCATTCATGCTATTAGAACATACTTAAATAGCGATTCTTTGCATTTAAACATTTATATGTTTAATAAAAGCTTTGATTGCTGTGGTTGTGGCACTTAGTATTCCTAAAGGCTAATGGTGATACAGCCAGAGGGCTATAAATACACAGAGGATAGCTGGTCTATCCTACTCTGACTTGCTAGTGGCATACAACACTGGAAGCCAGAACAGAGAACACACATGAAACATGCAGATCAGCATTTAAGAGTCATTTTTAAATACAGTTTGCGATTATGTGCTTGGAAACTGTTTTTTGTAATCACAGTAATTCGATAAATAAAGTTGTAATGTGATTATTTTGAGGATTTTCTTTGCGTTTTAGTATTTATTCCACCATAAAGAGAAACACGTGATTGAATTCTAAACACAAAGAATCACTACAGTTTAACAGGGATAATCTCTCCTATACTACCCCTTACATTTAAAAAAAAAAAAAAAAAAAAAAGGTCAGGAATGCAATCTTACAAATATCTATCTGTTTATGTAAGTACTACAGAAAGGACTGTATTGGCCTTCTGCTAAATCCCTCTCTGCTAATAACTTATTCAAGGAAAAAAATTAAGAACAAAAGCAAATCTTTTCTCATGCAGCAATGGATCTTGCACCTTTGAAGCGAATTCTTGCTCTCGCATCCCATGTTTTCTGTTTTTCGGTGGGCACTTGTAAAAGAAGCACATTTCCTAATTGCCAACGCTGCGTGTCTCTGGTGGGATCTGAAAATCAAACTGGGCCTATTTCATTGATCACCAGCAACAAAAATAAAGAAACCAAACTTTGCTCTGCACTATTTCAACCGTTTTGAATGGATGGCTGGGATTAAGAGCAGAAGTTCGTCTTCCAAATGTAATTTAGTTAACAGTTCAGCTGGAGATCCAAGATACAAAATATTTTCCAAATCATTTTCTCACAGAATGCCTTTGGAGGATTACAAATGAACGCTATTTAAAACTTACTTTAGTTATGACATGAAACAGATGGAACCTCAAGTTTCTTCCTCTGAACTATATAAAAAGAAGTTTTGCTCTTTTTAGAGCGCTTCAGGAACTCAAAGGTGATATTTGACTTGACCTCTGGACTCACTTAGGCTCCTTGCAAACCTTACTTTCCACGGTAGCACTTCTGCACTGCCCTTAAGTTCCTACCTCAAGCCTAATTTTTGAGGTATTTCACTCCACGAATATCAAGGCACCACCTGTCCCAGCAGTAACTCTTTGTGGGTGGGAGGTAGCCGCTTCTGTTAGATGGCTTAATGTCAATACAAATACATCTTTTTCAACTTAAAACGGTGTCGTATAAAATCACTGGGGAAACTATCTCAAATTTTCAGTGAGACAGATGATTAAGTTTTAAAACTCATCTGCTTTCAGGTAATTTTCCAACACATCTATTTCAGTCTCTTTATGCAGCACACTGTAACTTTTAGACTTAACAGTACAGGCAGTAGGGTACCCTCTTTAGTAGGTATAAGGTCGCAGTGGTATTATTTGGAGGTCGTTGTGTTTCCTAGTGCTGCTGCTCTATAACCACAGCATTAGGCTGTCACTGTGCAGGGAGTCATACCTGTGCTTCACTTCATGCCCTAAAGGGAGCAATTCTACTCTTTTTAGTGGAGCGGTTTGGGGCGTTAATTTAGGTAAGTTGTATGCTTTCACAACATCAAAGTGAATGAAATACTTTAACAAACAGAACCATCTAATCATCCATTCCTTCATTTTTCATTACTGAGTAGGTCAAAATTGATCACAATTATTCACATGTATCTCAACAGTCCCTATACCTGTCTAGCCGGTTTTTGGTGCCTCTCAGCCAGGCGTAGGTGTCAACTACGCCTCTCACAGGCCAGTCCGTTTTCTATCTGTCACAACTTAAATTCTTCCTTTCCCGTTGTCACAAAAATAAGGAGCTTTACTGACGCCAAGGAGCAACGTGCGAAGCCAAGGTGGGGAGTTTTTTCCACAGAAACACCTTCTTTTTTAGCTCGGTCCTCCCACTGGAGGAAGATTCAAGACATTTGGCTACATACTCACCTTTTCGTACGCTACCATTTCGTGTCACCCGTTTCCTAAAAATACATCCTCTGAGTCCAAGCCTGCTTCATAAACAGCGCATCCATTGCTAGTGCTTTCCCTGTTATTTCCTACACGAAGTACTCTTCCCAGAATGCCATCCATTACCAGAGTGAAGCAGACGATGCCGCAGGATCTCCACCTGCCGTGTCCACAGAGTGACTGAGAGAGTGGAGCACTGAGCAGAGAAGAGCAAACCAACACGTCCAAGAGCTGAAAGGAACCACACAGTTTTATCTACAGTGCTTTTCCTGGAACTGGAAAAAGAGACAGCGTTACTACTCTCCTCATACTGAATGTAAAACGTGGTCCCTATTGAGATTGTTCATAAAGCCAGGCAGGAACTTCTAATATTTTTATGTTCTGAGTCTCCGAACTTAAGCAATTAGAAAATGGTAACTAGTTAATTATATGGAGAAGTCTAACATTTACTGCCTACAAGTAGCTGTCATCACTGGTTAGTGGAGAACAATTACTGCAAAGAGAAAACCATCGCCCTCAATTTTCACGGCTATGTGACAACAAACATCGTCGTAACAGCATTAGCCCAAGACAAATTAAAGTCTCCAGCAAGGTTCAGTGCCTTTGGAAAAATACTGCATAATACACCAAGAGTTAGCAATCCACTATAATGTTTTAGTAACCAACAATTACTTTTCCCTGATAATTAGACGCTTGGGAAGAAGCATGCTGCTTTCACCATTTCAGGAACGTTTGATCCCTATCCAGCCGTAGTGCTGAGTTACATAACTCTGCTCATTAGCGGCCACACCAGTCCTGAATGCCATCGTACATGGGAGGCGAGATGAGTCTTTAGAAATAAACAACTAGAAGGAAGCAAGTTCGACAGGACTGAAGACACACAGATGCTGCCCTCAAATCATACTTTTCTTGTGAAGTTTGAAAATTCTTTCATGAATATTAATATAGTCACATGCAATAATGCTCTTCTGGGGGAAAAAAGAAAAAAAAAAAGAGAAAAGAAAAGAAAAAAGAAAACCAACAACGAAACCTAGAAGCTCTTTCAGAGAAGGAACAACTTCTGGAGAAACAAGAATATCCTTTTGGAAGCACTGCCTACTCAGTACCCAGCTTGACTGACTTTAAAGTGCCAAGAACACACACAGCTGCTCCAAGTCAGGGTGAGCTGTGGAGATGGGCACTGCTGAGCTGCAAGCTCTGAAGGGGCCACCTCAAAACAGGGCATCCCTAGAAACCTAGCACTGCATAAAACGCAGCTCTAACCACCTCTCCAAAGCGATACAGATCCCCAATTCTTTGCTCTGATAACACACTAGTGAGGGAGAGATTGTTGTTACTTGATTCAAATAGGTGCCAAAAATTCCATGACAGCCGAAAGTCTGGAAACGCATGAGACAGGGAGACAGCAGGAGTAAGCCCCACAGCACCCTCCCGAGATGATCCCCTCTCCTCAGATAGCTTTCTAAGTCCTATTTCTGTTGGACCGCCTTTCCTCTGCTTCGGCACTTTTGCAGAGCGGGAAACGCTGTCAGCTTCTGAGCAGAGGGGACATTTCCGAAAGCAACAGCAGAGAAGCAAACGTGCTTTTTTGGAAATCATCTTGAAACTGCACGTTTCTGAGTTATTCAAGCCTGCATCAAAATACTAAGTGAAAAAATATTTAACCATTTCATTTTTCTGAGTGAACAGAGCAATTCACAAGAACTTTCTGGGGTTGGAGATGAGGGGGCAAAGAAAATCCGAGATTTTCAGTCGTAGAAGTCAGCAAACAAACAGGATGAAACTGGAGGAAGAGCAAGCCAAAGTTAGGGCCCACACTGCCTCAGCCATAAATTATGCTAAATCAGCTGCCAGGAAAACGTTTCAAGTTGTCAGCCAGAGCGAGGGCAGAAGAAACCAGCCCCCCCCAAATGTGTCACAGTGCAAAACAACGCTTATTCCACAATAGCTCTCAGTGGAGAGGGGATGTAAAAGAATTAAGAGCTCTGAATGAGCCCTCCAATAGGGCCCCAGCAACTTTCCAAAGATTTGTCACTCATTTTGTTAAACTCCTAAAGCTAGCAGCATAGTGGGTGAGGGGAGAACTGGATTCCCCTTCTGCAGGTGCAATTTTGCATACAGAAAATTAATTCCAGATGCAAAACAGAGTATTTGTCCATCTCTGTAATACAAACCTGTAGCATGACTGACGTTCGCGTGCTGAAATTCCCACCTGCAGTTCAACTGTGGGTTAAAAATAGTGGGGGGGCCCTCTCTTGAAAATCTGTGCCTATCTATTTTTGTTCTGTCCCATTGCCATACATACAGTGATACGCTGGGGCATAAAGAAATAAACCTACATCTTGACCTTACACAGAGTATTTTAGGCATATAATTCATGTACGCCAATTATTTGTGGTAGATGAAAATATTTTTTCAATTATAAATTAAAGGGAAGAAAAACATCTGGAAAGGTCTTCTGTGTACTTGCAAATACGGAATTTTGAAAAAGTATGAAGTCTTCAGGGATGTCAAACTGTTTTAAATTCGTGATAAATCTCATTTCCAATTACTTTTTTCCCCCCAGCATGCACAGCACTGGAATCTGAGGAAAGCTCAAGATACAAAACTTCCGTAGAAGTAATCAAATGTCACAGCTGGCTCTAAAACAGTGTGGCAAGCTATTGATGTTTTCTGCCTGGGATCATTTCAATTAGTTTACATCATTACTAAGCACCTAACACTTTCTGAATCGATGCTCGGCATGAGGAGCAGGATCCCAGTGCAGTGACACACCAAGCACGCTATCTTGGGCGTATACATGACCTGAGGCTGGATTTTTCAAGGAGCCACAAGTGCCCTGATCCCAGCCGTCACAGCTCTGGGCAGGTTCCCAGGAAAGCTCCTCATTCAGCCATGGGAGCTTGGACAAACATTTTCTCTAACAGGCTAAATCTTTCTATTCAATTTTTCACAAGTTGAAGCTGAAAGAGGAAGTGACGAGAAAAATTAATTACTAGCACTCGTAACTGCAACAGAGTAAATACAACCGATCTTTTGTTTTACGTTCGGAATGCTACCGAGAAGACAGGTAAATGGCTATAAAAAGGGTCTTTATTTGCCACTATCTGAAAATGAATGGCACTTGGCAGCAATAACAACTCCCTGCAGTTTATTAAGCCTCACTGGCCATATTCTCTGGTGCTTCAGTCCAGTTGCTCTGGAGAGCAGAGGGATGCTCCAGAGGGAGTCACAGGCATCTGCTCTGCAAAGAAGGAACACTACAGTCTCAGTCACCAAATCTCCACTTCATGTTTGCTACATAAACGTGCCAAGAGTCATAGCAAGTCAGAAGACCAGCTGAGGCATCTCCAGCTCTGCTACTTTGCTCAGGCTGTGCTCTACAGCAGGGTCTCAGCTTCCACGCTCACTGCTGGTGGTCAGTAACACATCCAAACCCCAAATGAACTCAGCCCTAACTTGCAGGGGCTACGTGAAGCAACTAAGAAGGTGGCAGTCGATACAGGAAAAAAGGATTTCCCATGTTGGAGGGAGAATTCAGAATTGCAGCCTCAAGAGACAAGTGCAGGGAAGCACAATTTCCCCTTGTGAAAACGGACGTCTCTGACTGGCAACCCAGAGCACTCTAGTGAAGAGGTCAAGGATTGCTGTTCAGAAAGCCTGTCCAAAAGAATAAGAGGAGAACTGATTTCTTAGATTGAAATCTAAAAAAGATTAAAAGGGCTAGCAAGCTAGAATAAGACTCAGACTAAGCAAATGGCAGACGTAATACAGAGAAACAGATAACGAGTTACCCACAATGGTGCTTATTCTGCAGGCAAGCTCTGTTCTGAGCACAGTAAGGAATAAGGAAGACAGTCAGACAACCATTGCTGTCCGTATCTGCTTTTCCCACCTGTTTAGATGTGCTTCTGCCACAGCACATCTCAGTCCAGCTATGTCTGACTACGTTCCAGCTGCAGAACATTACATCTTTAGGAAAATGGATCCTGGTCATACACAAAGAGGAGGTTTTCTTCCCCACGGCAGCAGGTATCAGACACACTAACTGACAGCCCCGTTTAAATGCACTGATTAGAGCAGTATCATACAGACAAGTACACTATTTGTTGTCATAATGTACCATGGACTTGGAAAAGCTGCAGCCCAGGCTCGGTGCACTAGGAACTCAGCAGGACTTAATGTGTACTTCCCACCAAAACACAGCCTAGCCAAAAAGAAGGTGGGAGAGAGGAGGCATATATTACAATTACAGAGGCTTTTGAGGCCACCAACACCGCTTAAGAGGTTTCTGCTAACAATTATTCACTCCATTAACCATATTGGTTTTTGTGGACAAAAGGAAGCCGTATCAGCAAATCTCCTGTTCCCTGGCTAAACTCTGTGCTGATCAAACAGGCCCACAAGTAATAGCATACCACTTGGCATTTTATGACCGGCAGCAAGGTTCCTTCTCCTGAAGCTGACAAAAGACACAGTAGCTCACATGGCTTCAAGACCTAAGCACCTCTTTTTATTCCTTTAAATGGATTACAAATCCTCCAGTACAATGACAGAGAATACATTTAAAGGACAGCTTCATTTAGCTGCAGTGGCGATGCGATGCTGGAGGGAATGGGGAGAGAAGGAGGAGGAGATGGCTGCACTCATCAGTAGATGCTCTCCCATGTGAACAGGTTAATTACTACTGAGCAATGCTAAAAGGGATAATGGGGAGCTACAGACACTCCCCCCCCGTCCATCCCCTCCCCTGCTCCCAGTAAAACTGCTCAGAGGTCCAGGACTTTTACATGTACAGTTTAAATAAAAGAGGTAGCTTGCAACATTACCAATTTCCACAGACTATTAGGCAAGACTATCCGAACTATTCTGGGAGCCATTGTGCAGTAGCTTTTGGCAAGTGGCAACTTTTTAAAAACAAAACCATTCTAAGCAGATGGTGTTTAAAGCAACATCCATGTTACTTGAGCCATATTGCCTGTGTGGATGTATAAATACATCCTAAGAGAGGTTTTTTACTCCAGTGAGCTTACTAACTGTGTCGGTAAGAGAGGCAAAGGGTGGAGGGGGAGCAGAAGCACAAACCTGTGAAGCAACTTCCCCAAAAATCACAGAGCAGCTCAGCAAAAAAGTCAGTAATAAAACCTCGGTCTCCCTAGTCCCAGCCAAATATCCTATCTGCTAGACCGTACTGCTTCCACTTGTTCGGAACCACTAGTTGCAGCCGTGGACCAATGAACTTATTTACCATGTGCACAAGGTCTGACAGGCTGTACAATTTTTATGTTTAATAAAAAGAGAAGTAGCATTTTTTTAGAGGACTAACTTTGGAGCTACTTTTCCATTGTACTTCCCCACTCCTGTCAAATTACAGTGTTATCTAACAGGCAGCAGACTGTTTATATTCTCGTCTTTTTCATCAACTTCAGGCTATGAAATCACTTGAGCTGCCTGTGTATCGCTGTGCCCAGGGACAATAAAGCCAGGAGAATAATATTTGCATGCCAGTTTTAAGCAGCGGTATGCCTGTAAATCCAAGGCTATTTTTAAGTCCTTTGAAATTCTTCAGTGTTAAGATTCTTCTTCAGCCTGAGAATAACGACTGAAAAACTGAGAAAAGGACTAGGGGGAATCACCTTGGCCACCAGGCCCGGCTCCTCAGGATCAGAGACAAACACACAGTGGGTAAGACAGGCTGACCTGTGGCTGAGTCAAACGCAGTCCAAGAGTGCTTCCAGGGCAGCTGCCTTGCCGAAGCCGGGACACATGGCTGCCCACTAAATCTCTCAGCTTCCGCAGGGAAATATCCATCTCCAGCTGGAATTAAGCTGGCAGAAGCTGCCGAGTCTGACCTGGAATGAAGCTGGCAGAAGCTGCCGAGTCTGACCTCCCAAGCTGCCTGGGGATTGAGCTCCACGACAGCCTTACCCCTCTGGAGTCACGTCCTTGCCAGCGAAACCATCACACGCTCGCTCCTCCACCAGCTCTCAGCAGTGCCGAGTTTCGTGGCCGCGGGCTCTGTGAAGACCTTGTCCCGCACCTGGCAGACCCAGGAGACCTGGCAACGCCTGCACCGCGTGTGCACAAACGCACTGGGAAGTACGTGGCGGTTCCCTACACCGCCACCACCTCCTGCACCATCTCACCGACCCTGGCCGTGTCCAGCCTGACCGACACCACAGAGGGGCTGACGCTGGGAATCGGACTGTTCTGTCCCCAAAGGCTGCAGCTCGGGGCCCGGGGCTCCGCGCGGTGTGCCTGCTCTCCAACCCACACAGGCACGGCTGCCTCCCCGTAATGCAGGGTGGAGATGGGCTGGGGAGTGCTGCGGGCACACCCCGAAGCAGAGGCTACACATACCCGGGAACTGACCTAGATTGGGACTTCGGATGCAACCCTGGGTCTTCCAGTTTTGATGCAGTCATTAAGATGCTTAGTTCAAAAGATCGGTGTACCACCCAAGGAGACCGGGGAGACCAAGGGTATTGCCAGCACGTTCAGACCAAGGGCTGGCTGCACGGAGACTTGTAAAGACCAGGTAGCATTTCCTCCACAGTCATCGACATCTGTGATCATCAACAGAGAAGCCACAATCATAACACAATGCATATTTATACAAAGGAGACTAATGCTGAAATCTGCCTGACCCACACACTTGGGTCTGTAATGGCTGGGGCTAAAGGGAAAGCTCTGCTTCTCCAAAGCGCAGCTACATTCTTTCCAAAGCACATCCAGCCAATTAAAAGCAATTTTCAAAAGTTTCCTAGCCCCATTTCTGGTTAAAAAAGAAAAGATCAACACAGAAACCCAATCTTCAATTGACATTAATAGGATCAAGATGGATCCCTGAATTGTTGCAATCAGTGACAGCAGAGCTGAAGCCCACATATACACAAGTAGTAAATTAGCAACTCTCATCAATTACAGTAAGTTCTTCTTAAAACATACAGCAGATTTGCAAACTTTTAAGGATGCGAATTCAGAATAACAAGCCCTTGTCTTTAGATAAGGGGAGACAAAGTAGCATTAGATCAAAGCCAATGTTTAAAAGTCAGGTGATTATTTTAAATAGTCTGTAACTCTAAAATAACACGAGCATTTTAAGACATATAATTTGCTTTAAGTGTAGCAATTTTCAAGCCAAATCAATTTTTCAAGCTGAAGTTCTAGAAATGTTCATCGGGGGCACCTTCAGTCTGAAGAAACTACTGCTTTTCAGAATATGCACATCTGATTTCATTGACAGGCATCAATTTTTGCTCGTGATTTTTGGTTCCAGAAGAGAACCTGACACAGCTGTCCCTATTTTCAGTTCAACTGCCCTTGCTGCTTTTGGAAAGTGCACATTTTCTGGCAAGTTTTCCCTAGACATGCATTTAAATCAACACTGGCAGATGTCTCAAACAAAATCTGCTACCGAAACATCTCCCACATAGCAGATTTCAACAGGGTACTATCTTCACTCAGTAGAAACGATGTTAAGAAACAATTTTTAAAGCACGTGATATCACTGATTGTCAGACCTGGTCTCCCATTCCCTCTCTGCCCTGGCTCACCTCAGGACATCTCCTTGAAAGCCAGGGCTTTGCAGCCTTTTTGTCTACTGGCAGCTCAGACATAAAAATACAGCTACACCAGAAGTCACTCAAAATAAAAACATATTTTTGATGAAGACGGTTTAGTGGTATCAACTGCTTTCATACTAATTCAAATGAAAACAAGGTATATCTCAGAGGGAGAAAAGAGTATCTGCTGTGCTTCTCAGCAGTAGGTCAATTAACATTATTGCCTTTTATTCTAAGTGAATTTAGATTAATGAAGATGCAAAACAGAAATTCACACAGCCGTCAGCTGGGAATGGCAATGCCAGACATACTCCGAGGACATCTCAAGGGGGAGTTCAACACAGCCTGCTGGATCAGAAAGAGGCTTTCTGTGAAAAGCGAGAGCAACCCCGGAAACACAGCTCCTTCAGAAAGTACCTGTGTACTTTAAACCACGTGCTCTGTGGACTGCAGTGTTTACATTGATCTCGTCAGAGACTGAGCATTACTGCTGGCTCAGGGGACAGGTTGCTTTTCTGTCCTAGATCTTCATACGCTGTGGGGGACCAAGAGCCCACGCTAAAGCCTACAAACACAAGAATAACGTATACATCTAGGTTAGTACAGAAGCCACTGACAGGCAGTCAAAGAAACGCAGACTACTCCTGCGTGAGTACAGGCAACATTCAGGTAGAAACAGAGCACGTGTGTGTCTATTTGCCCCACATTCAGGGCCAACATACCTCTGTTACTGAATGCATCAGAAAGAAAAAATTTGCCAAGGCAAAGCCTCCCACTATGTCTTTGTGTTGCAATAGTATCTATGGAGAGGTCCTAACCAACAGAAGTCACTGCACTTTGTAAGGAGCAAAGAGATACCAGAAAGGTGGTGCCTGTCAGAAAATTGACAAAGTTAATTTGACATGACTGGGCACGTGATGATCCCAAAAGCCAAAATAAGTCTCACCAGCACCAACCACCAGAGGAGGGCAGGATACAAGGGCAGATGTAAGCTGACAGGCTCTTGCATAGATCTTTCTCTGAACATAGGTGCAGAGAAAAGGACGCTGGAGTGACCAAGGTACGATACATGAGTTGGAGGAAGAATTTTACCTGTGTGAACGCACAGGGAAAGCCACAGCTCAAGGATGTCATGTGAAAGAATCTGCAGAGCACGGTGACTGCGAAGACATGGAAACGGGGCCAAACCCTGGGCCACCTGTGTACACAGGCCACCGTATAGATGTGCTGCCATTTTAACCAAGGGGAAAGAAAAGTTCTCTTGTCAAACCTTTGGGGCATTTTTATGTACAGGACAGATGCATACATACGCACAGGAATAGGTAATAAATCACATATCTAGCAACAGTTTTAAATATTGGTTGCCTCTCAAGAACACGGCTGCAATACCCATTTTTCTATAAATATGCCATTGACTGAAGCCACCTAAACAACTGGCCAATTAGTCCCTGACTTGCTGTAGCTTTTTTGAATCAGGAGCACTTGCCTAGGGCACAGGAACACAGCTGGCATTCAGTCTGCACCCAGCTCCAGCACAGCTTCCCCAGCACATACTGCCAGCAGAAACCAGCACACACAATCCGAGGTCTTGTGCTGTTTTGATCAAAAGGTGAATTTTACATTTACTCCCACAAAAATCACCTCCTTCATTCAGGATGGAAGATTACTGAGTTTCACAGCTCCATAACACAGATTTAAGCAGCCAAGTGCTTGGCCACGCTCTGCAGGTACCAGTGGCCCATCTCAGTCACAGCATCTCCCTTCTGCCTACGCAGCCCTGGCAGCGTGTTCCTCCTTTGGAAGCTCCCTCCTTTGCACCCCTTTCTGGGAACCCCACCAATGAGGAATTGTTTTTCCTTGTCATTTCATTCGTGTTGCTCAACCTGCTCACCTGCTGGGAGACTAAGAACTGCGACAGGTCAAAATAAAGCATTCTACACCCATCTCTGACCCCCAAAAATTTAGTAAAAAGCAAACAAACAAAGAAACAGTAGAACAGAAAATCCCCAGAACACAGCCACCTTTGTGAGCCAAGAGCCCAGTGTCAGGGTACCCACAGACGCTCATCACCCTGAACAGAGATGCCTGGCCCTCCTCCACGCACCCTCTGCCCGAGGGCCCCAGAAGCTGAGGCCATGCTCTGGCCCAGGCGACGTTGAATTTGTACGGTGCTTGGCCTCACACCCTACCGACCTTCCGACCGCAACCTCTGACCTGCCTCGTCCCTGTGAGCTGCTCTGGTGACCACGGGGTTGCGGCTGACCCTGGTTATAGTCACCAGACCTGCTCTCCTGGTTTTGCTTGGGTATTGCGGGAATGCCCAGCTGGTGATGTCCCTGCCCTGCCCGCCATCCTCAGCTCCGGGCTCCTTGCCTTGGCTAAGATGCTCCCGACTCCTGCTGCTCCCTGATGCCTATGGGAAATCATGAAGGGGCATTTCCTGAGCTTGGAAGTAAGTGAGTTTTAAAGATTTATCAACAGCTTTAAGTGATTCACCCAAGAAAAAAAGCGATACATGCGGCCAAACAGGAAAACCAAACCTGAGCTTTTACATCTTGAGCTCCGACACATCCCTACTGCCCTCCCAACCTCACCTCCCCGCCTTGCAACCCTCTGCTCTTCCTGCTGTCACCCCGAAGCCTGCAGAGCTGCCAGATGTTCAAAACCACAGCAGGCTTCATGGCTGCAAACGTGCTAGGGATAATGACTCAATTACAAAACAGAATTTTCATTTAATTTGAGACTGTGGATTGGAACATGATCTGTGTATTTTATTGTGCTTTTTTTTCTTTCTTTTTTTGGTATGAGTTCCCTATGCATGATCTGTAAACACAGTATACTTTGCAAATTCCTTAAACAGTTGTGTAAATTGTGTCTTTCCAACAGTAAACATCGTTCAATCTGATACCACCTGTTTCTCTTAGCAGCAGCTTATATACTTTGAGAGAAAGGATTTCAACAGGAAACTTTTCAGTAATTGAAGGTAAACTGTAAGCTCCCATCTGCACCTATGAATTCCACCAGTTAAACCTCTCAAAACTAAAAAAAGCTTCAAAATAGGCAGCCAGCAGAAGCACGCTGCATATTCAGATGGGCATGCTAGAAGCAACAAGTCTAGTTCGCAGTCCACACCCAAATTCACACCTGAGACAATTCTCCTCCAAGTATACAGACACGCTAAGCACTATACAGCAAGTTTTCTCCCCTCCCCTTTGGGCCATAATGAGAGAAATCCACAAGAACTGTTCAGAGATGATGCAAAGTGTGGCACATAATCCCTTTCAGTAAACTTCAAATTACCCGATGTAAGTCTGCTCACTATAAAACCCTGATTGCTCTTGCTGAGGTGAGCGTACGATACAGCACACGGGGGTCTGTGTGCTGTCAAAAGAGGATGGCCAGAGGAACGGGGAGCTCAGCAAAACACCACATAACGCTCAGGGCTCTGGATTACAAACTCCTTCTGCTTCCAGGGGAACCAAGTGTTCCCAGTGCTAGCTGAGGCTTTTTTCCTCTCCCTTCACACCAGACATGACATAAAGCGATAACCTACTAGATGAGAAATCCCAAGGGCTACAAGAGAGGGATACAGATTGGACAGCGGAGTGTTGGACCTCACGCAGCTCACAGCGTGGTGTCGCCTCAGCGAGACTACAAACCAGCCCTGCCCTGCAGATGGAGAGCACTTCAGACTCTCGGGAAGAACTCGCTGCCTCTCTGAGTTCCTGAGTGAGTGATGAGACCAAACAGTCCAAACCCTTCTTAATTTACAGCCGATGGCAGCCATCTTGCTGGAAATTAATCTCCCTTCTCACTCCCCCTCGACCACAAATTCCGGCATAAGCTCCTTTTAAACCTGTACTTTTTACTTTTTTATTTTAAAGAATTTAGCATTTGATGAAATACTATGCTATGTAAACAAAAGTATTATCCCTAGCTATTAAATGTAAAGTCCCTTATTTTGTTAAAGAAATACCAACACCAAGTACAAAGTCCCTAGATAGGCCTGCAGGATATTCTAAGTGATTAACCCCTTTTTTCAGACTTCCCTGACCTCCGAGACAGATCAGCCACATTTTCTGCAAGCATTTCTTCAGACGTTCCAGCAATACTAACGGTCTGTTCTCACCTGCAGGAGTGGAGTTCTGTGTCTGGTCTGGGACACGTGCAGGTTAGAAGCCAGGATAATAAACTGCCCTTTAGCCTTAGGAAAGTCCTATCACTTACCTCAATGCTACCCACCTGCTGGAGACAACAATGCTGACTACATCTATTTTACAAGCATCTTTTTAAGATCACTTAGAAGCAAACCCTGGCCGCAGTTCCCAGTTCAGCTCCCAACACAGTCGTTCTGCAACGTTGCATATAAAAGGGATTATTCAGGAAACCCAAAAGAGCCCTCAGAAACTGAGCATAAAGACCCCAAATCCTTCCCCAAATACAAATACTGCAGACCATGTAGGAGAGAAATCCTGGACTCTCCCTCTAGAAAAAGAATTGCTGAAAACTGTGTAAACTGCATTTTTGATTGAGGAAACGCTTATGTTCATATTGCTCCAAAGCATAAGACAGTAATGTCTTCAGGCTGAAAAAATGGAATGTAAAAGTCAAATCTTGGCAGATAAGAGGATAAGGGGACCACACCCTCAGACAATATAAATCAGCAAAGTTTCTGGGGAACAGCTTCCAGTTTTAAATATATCTGCAGATTTTAACCCGATTTCCTGATATATGGCCGAGAGAATTCCGTGCACAACCCGAACGCCAAAACTGTGCATGCAGTTATCCTGACTGGAAATCATTCTCAGAAGCCATCGGTAACATCCAGTTGGACAGCAGCACTGCCCAACGGCTACGTCCATCACCCGTAGTGAATGCACAGATCAGATGGGCAGCTACGCTTGTGCTAGCAAGTTTAACCTGTGCTAATAGTCAGGTAACACGTAGCTTTCATCTCAACTATGTGGCAGCTTAACGGAGCTGCTGATTAAAAGGGATCGGGAAAAGTTTGCTGTCCTTGAAGATCAATTCTATTTCTGGTGTGCGGCAAAAGGAGATGACCTAAAGCATTCCAGAAAGAAACAGGCCTTAAAGATAACTCTCAGAAAGAAACATAGGACCAAAATGAATTCTTCCCTCCAGCAAAAGCTGCAGTAACTTTAGCGAGAGCTCAGCCTGGGCTCGGGAATTCAAAATCTGTCCCACAGTGTGGAAACAGCCTCCTGTACCTTGCAGTGTAACAACTTCATCTGATACGATAAAAGGTCTTCATTGCGTATCACCAGTCATGATTGCTAGGTCAGATTTGGAAGCTACATTGCTCTCCTTAAGAGGTTCCATGTTAGTGAGATCATCACTGAAAACAACAGGGCTGCACGTACCGAGTCTTGCCATTGACAATCAATGCAGGAAGATAAATCATTCTGCTGCCGGGCTGCAGCAATCTGTTTGCCAGAATTCTGAGCTCTGGTGAACAAGTTTTTCCATGTTAACGAGCTCTCTGCTCTTTACTTGGTGACCATGAAACCCTCCGGGACTTTGCTTATGCCTATTAAACTTGTGATATTCAACAAGACTCAAATAAATAAACCCAACTTGTGGTATTCAACAAATCTTAAATAAATAAATAAATAAATAAATAAACAAACAAACCAACCCCAAAGCTACATCATAAGAGCAAGGCAGAACCAGGAAGACATGCAGGTGGTACGGAAAAGTACTAACGTGTAAGCCCTGCGATCACCCTGCAAGAAGTGGTCAGAGTTTGAGTTTATGTTCTCTGGGGCCGGACTTCATGCAGTCATTTAAAACCAAGTCCAAACAAACTGATATCGTCACTTAGCTACAGGCTCGTTAACATGCAGGAGGCCGTTTCCAGCCCTTGGCAGTGTGCAGCAGGTGCCTGAGGAAACCCATACTGTTCCTTTGAAGAGGCATTACTGAGAACGTTTTTATCCCACAGAGACATCGAAAGGAATTCATTTGTCTCAGAGGAACTAGGACAGACCCGAGGTGAGGGATGATGCTTCCCCTTCCCCTTTTGCTTGTATCTACCATATCCTCTTCTGCTAGACTGAACCGATAGGCAGTAACATGTATGTCTGAGAACATGGTTACAATAACCTCTGTCTATGCACAAGCACTTGACCTGGTTGAAGGCAGTAATTTTGAGACTTATTCCACAATACTCGTGTGCAAGGGGTGCAATTTCAGATTTTGGCAATATATCTTGCCTAGTACAAATGTCTGGTCTCCCTGAGAACAATGTAGGAAAAAAAAAAAAAGTTTGGCTCCTAAATCAGACTTCAGCTCAGCAGTAGTCAAATCATGTAAGCCCCAAAAGGCTCCACAGCCAAGACCATGGAAATCTGGCTTTTGTGTCTGCTCAGACTTCTAAATTAAAGAATGTATTTGCAGCGCAGCCATGGTGGAACTACACAAGGAGGTTTTCACCCAAATAGCAACAGTTACTCAAGAAGAGGGGGGAAAAAGTTTTAAAAAATAAGAAAAAGAGAGAGACCTGTAGGCAAGACAATATGAATGATATGGAAAACATATTCCTGAAATAACAGATTTCTTACCACTCTAGGCAGCTCAGAATAACTTCCAAGGAAGGCATTTTCCTCTATCTAGTGGCCACATGGAAATGACAGCAACCAAACTGTAACTGTTAAGAGCTGAGGCTTGTGCACTTGCTATTAGCCATTTCTATCTTGAAATATCAATTAAATACCATTCTCATTTTGCAAAGAATAATTTACTCTCCCAGCCAGCAAGCAGAAACTGGCAAGCACGCTGTACACCTGTTATTATGCATTACAATTAAATTAAAATATTTAGAGAATTTGGCAAGTCTACGCTGCTAAAACTATGCTGGTAGTTTTAACTGTGAACTGCATAGATGAATGCTGTTCCTGCTTGCTAGAAAAATATTGCTGCATAAAAAACTACTGGTGGCCAGCAGCTGGCCTTTCAAGATAAGTATCAAAAACATGCACTTTGTGACATTTGGTCAGATGGCACGGGCGCCGAGGCTCTTGTTATTCAGCAGGAGCAGCAGGGAAAGAGCCGAAGAATGCCCCCCTTGCAAGCCACGTGCACTGACCTCAATGGGTGAAGTGCAGAGCACTATTTATTCAGGTGCAATAATACAAATCTTTGTGGGTTGTTCTGCAATGATAAAACAAAGAGGATTCCAAAGAATGAGCTCCATGTGTGACTTCCCGAGCTCCACTGTAAGCACACCGTATTTGCAATATCAAGTGACAGCCAGAAGCAAAATTATTGTCGTTTGGGGCTGCCGAGTGTAGAACTTGAGCAGCTTTTCAAAATGGAAAAGTTTTATGGTGCTGCAGAGTATAACTGGGATGTGGGGAATAACACAGGGGCCCGATGGAGATAGGCTTTTTCTCCCCCAAGTACTTATTTCAGCTGTCCTAACCTTTTCATGTGAAAATAAACAGGACAAGCTGGTAATAAAAGGCAATTTATGTGTACTTATTATGTCTCCATGAGCTAGATGCTCTATTAAGAGTATGGGAAACTGCGTGCATCCAAGCAGTCAGTGACCGTAGCTTGTGTCATTAATTACTGTTTTTGTTTCAGATCAGAGAACTTATGCTCAATACGAAACATCATGAGCATATGTGGCAGTTAGCATTCTAGTAATTTACGGAAACGTGTGTCTCATCATGAGCAGAAACCAGCGCAGACACCTCAGCATCAATAATACCCTAAATCTGAAAATTAGTCTAAAAGTAAGCTTAATGCACCGAGGCTTCCGCACATACACGCACCTCATGCTACCGTTACATAATCTATCATTCTTACATTTCTGACACAACCAAATGACTACAGTTTGCAGTGTTATTAGGTTATTTTAACCTCCTTCACAGGTTGAATAACATCCTTGTCCCGGGGTTTTGAAAAGAAAATACCTGAAGGACCTGTGGTTTCCAAACAACACAGTGGTGGTTTCATAAAGAATATGTAAACTGAATCATCAGTGATAATTTCCAGATAAAATTATATTCGGTCATCTTAGGCAGTTTTTCTGTAAATAGATCGAAGACATATACTGGATTCAGGTAAGCTGTTGCTCTACACGTGGCCTACTTCAATAGCACAGAGAGAGACGTGGTGAACTCGAGCCAACTCGGGGTAGCCTCACCCATGCTCACCCAGGGGGTGGGAGACAGCTACTCTCTGGATGCTTTGATTCCCGGTCTTGGAAACTGGCCATCACTGGTTTCCACAAGCATGGCATTTCTGCTCTTTTTGCCTATGTCTGACCTTCACATACCCCTTCCCATCATGGAAACAAAAAGGAGGTAACAGATTTTTCAGAGAAACAGCCCAAGCCAGGTACAGAACAGAACCTGTGTTAAGTCACAGAAAAAGGCAATATGAACTGAATAAACAAGGTACATTAAAGGTATACAGTAAAAGACCTCTACTCAGAGCATACCAGCATTTCTGCAATGCCTGGATTCTTCTTCCTTCACAGTTATGCATCTAGAACTATCCAAAATTGATAATGACAGTAAATACTATCACCGCTATTTCCCGACCCTGATAGTTTGAGATGCCATCTGGCAGATTAGCACTTTTCTTAAGGATTCAGTTAATCGTAACTCTGATACGCTGCTGGCAACACGTCCTTCAGGGCAGAGCTTTTTCCACAAGAGCCGGGTGCTTCTGTATACGTTCTACTCTCCTGACTCTATCTCTGCAGGACACTTGTCCCCCACCAGTCACGGTGTCCCCCACCAACACTGGTGTACATCTCTGCCCCAGTGGGTATCCTTATAGACTCCCTCATCAATACTTGTCGCCTGCTTTTAACATCTCTATGCACAAGACCCTACATAAGATTCTCAGCCCCAGTAAAAATCTCCAAGATGAGCAGGAAAGACTCACTGTCAGCCTATGCCGTTCACTACTTGCAGAGACTTTCACTACTTACAGAGAGAAAAAGGGGAATTTCATGTTTCATGCTCCATCTCTCTTATGGACATCCACACATGTCCTAACCTAGAGGTCACTTCAATCTTTTCTTCAGACCAACCACACAAAGCAAAAGAAATTTCTGAATCTCAACTACGAGAATCTGATTCTTTCCAATCCTGCTAAGAACAGGACGGAAGGACATCCTCAGGTGAAGAAAAGATCAGAAGAGCATTTCATCCGAGGGAAAAGGGAAGGTTTAACTGGGAGCCTCTTTTGGTTCATTTAAAGGGTTAGAAGCAAATGCCTGTGATCCTCAAAATCCTGAGCATCAAAGGAGAAACAACAGATAGACTATTTTCTGCCATCAACTTCTCTTTCAGCAGAGGGAGAAATTCAGGCCAAAGGCATCCCAAGCTAGCTTTCGTCAGAGCAGACTCCTTAAAGACTACACATGAGTAAGTATTTACCCATTTTCAAGTCTAATGAATACCAGTTAACTATCCACCCTACTTGTGCCCTCCAAGAACAGAGAACAGTCTCATCCTTTATACTACATCTTTTCCAACTGTGTGCCTGAAGTACGGTGGAGAAAGATCCAGCTCAGAGAGATGTCTCCTTTTTCTTGTCTTCAGGAAAAGAGACCTTTCCACCTCTGACTTGACTTCTACAACTGAAGGCAAACAGGAAGCAAAAGGAGCTGATCCTGCGATTCCCTCGTCATCCTCCTCAACTAACCACAGTGTCAAACTCAGCTCTTGAGGAAGCAAGCGCACTTCCTCAGAAAGCAACATGAAGGCAGGGAAAGACGCTATCTATCTGTATTTGGATAACGGATCAGTATTTTGGAAGTGAACAAGTAGTTCTGAAAAGAAATAAAAAAGACATTTTCTTAAAACTTTTTTGTCGTTGCATTACAGAGATTGTCTTTTTAAACATGCGGGAAACCTGCAAAACAGAGAACTGCTTTGCAAGACTGGAGTCATCGGTCCGTTTGATTTTAACAATAATGCCAATAGGCAGCTGAAAGCACAGATCCACTAACCAGCTCCGGTGGCACAGAGAAGCAAAGCATCAACACCCTGATCTGAGATCTTTTGGACAAAGTGCTGCTTGGCCAACACATCTGTTTTTCTAGAAATGCTACAGAGTAAGCTAATAAGTTATGCATACCTTCATCCTGCTATATATATTTACCCTAGACATTTCAACTCACTTTTGCAGATCTCCTTTTTTTTTTTTTTTTTTTTTTTTAAATGGAGGTCTGTTTTCTTAGTTTTTCCTTTCCAAACTCTGGTCGCGTTGTCTCCACAGAAAGTACAACAGAAAGCTGTTTTCCCTACAATTTTGTTTCAAGTTTGAGCTGTGGGGACATAAATAGAAACAATTCCTTAATGTTATTTTTTTCATTTGTTCTTTGCCATAAACTTCAGCAAAAATAAAAATTAGTATCAACTGAAGTATGCTGGGGTTTGGGGTTTTTTCCCCTCTCAAAAATTGCTAAGGACATGACAGAGACAGCAATTAACGTAAACTCTCAGAGTCTAATGCTTTTTCTTGGGTAACTTGTTAACTAGGGATCAGATTGAGATCACTACATTTAGTTCAAAAAAATGCTACTGCAACAGACATATTATTTTGTTAAAATTGTAATTCTGTTGAGTAGCCATCTGAAGAGACAGCTATAAGCCCACCATATATGCATGCTTTCAAATCTGAATGGCCTTTGATGCCAGCACCTGGGAAGACAGGATCAGTGACGTTTATGTGTGGAGACAATATGGGGACAAGCTACATGGTTCCAGTTTCACCCCCTGCTGATCCACCAGTTAATGAAGCTATCCCAGTAGCTCAGGTGGAAAAGGACTGGATTGCTTCTTATTTCTGCATTCATTACACTTAACTGTGGAGAGCTGTAAAAGGTTTTTGCATAGATGGGGCTGCCCCATCCTTAGATTTAAGAACAAACGCCAGATACAAAATATCTGCCATGTTGTCATAACATGTACCCATATTTTGGCAATAGTTTGGAGTTCTTCTATAAACAGTTTGCAGATACTAAGACATCCTGGTAAACTACATCTGAGGATAGCTGTTGTTAGAGAAGAGCAACTATTGGTCCCTGGCTCTCCCAGTCTCCTGCTGCTAGGGAGGGGGTTTAGCAGTCCGAGTGTATGACAGCCACACTCCCCAAAGGTCAGCCAGGGAATCCAGGAGCTTGCTTAGGACTAGGGTAAAGCCCAGTGGATTTCAAGGTAAGGTTAGAATACATTAAATAGAGAAAAAGCAGCATAATTAGCTACAGGAATTTTGAACACAGCTATTTCTTGAACAGAGTCCTGAACATACAGTCCTGGACTATACTGAGATCAAGTCAAGTTGCCATCCTGAAGAAAAAAGTAAAAGAAACACTGGTATAAAATCTATGTAAAAATATTCATAAAAGACATTTTCCTGTTTGTGTATGTGAATCTGCCTTTTGCCTCTCAGCAACAGATCTATTGCATTTCTGAGTAACAGTGGAGTTCAGGCATATCCACCTACCCTAATGAGAAAGAAAACTGCAGAGACATCGGGCACAGCAGGACACTGTGATCCCGTTTTTGTGACAGAGCTTGTAGAAAAGCTGTCAGATGAACTGGGTGTTCCTTTGTCAAAGCCGAGAGGCCTCAGTACTAGCAACAGATGTTCACAGCTGGAAGCTTTTAAGAAAATTTAAGCCTTCTCCTGCTTCGTCTTCTTGATGGCTGTCAGAAGTAAGGGAATTTGAAGAAAAAAGCCCAGAGGATCCCTCTGCTCATATCCAGTATAAGGAATCTGTCAAGGAATCAATGTGTCTCCTCCATCAGGAAGTTTCCTAATTTACTTAGTCCACTATCAGTCTAGATCATGAACACCAGCGTGGGTAAGCAACACCAGCATGGGGCTTGAGGAGTGGCGTTCTGTGGCAAACGTTCCTGAGGTGTTCCTCAGGCACAACGAAGGTTTGGAAAAATTATACCTATGCTGTTCTTGCTGGAGTCTGAATTAAGCTACCAAATTCAGTATGTCCTTGTCCAAAAGATTAAAACAAAAAAGCAGAAGTAACACGGAACTGATAGAGCAAGTTTCAAAATGCACTTGCATTTTGACTGATTTCAATTAATTCCTTCTAATAAAACAAGACATCTCTTGAAAACACAGATCACTGGTGTTCATTCTTTTTTTTTTCCCATCAGGAAAGAAGAGAGAGAGACCCAAACTCCATTTCTATACCGGTCAAACCACCTAAGTGAAACAAGACTGAAACATAACCCTCTCTTCGATTTACACTGGTCAACTGTATGTGAAATACGTTCATTATCAAATCATTGTTCAGATACCAAATGTGTATACACACCTGAGAGCGTTCATCAAGACAAACTGTGCTAAAAAAGCCCACAACAAAGCAGGGATTGCAAGCGGAGAAACTGTGTACATCTCCCTGTGTAAATCCTACTGACACTGGGAAAACATGACTAGAGTTGTTTGATATGAATTCAAGATACAGACATTTTTAATAAAGCTATTCGGTAAAAGTTTACCTGACCCACTACATAGGCATTTAGACTTTCTTTCTTTCAACTCTAGTGTGTTTAGGAGGATGATTATATAGATCAAGAAAGCAATAGAACTGGCAGAATTCAAAGACTGGATATTACAGCTTCATAGGACTATTGGCCCACATGGAAGGTGCTTTCTCTACATCTGGATATACGAGAGAGGTAAATCACAAAGCTAAAATGCCTTCCCATTGATGGTTTGCATAAGCGCAACTAACATCGAGCTGAACACATATTCTATCTTCATTAAGTTCATTGGCCTCTGTATAAGTTACCAATTAGAGTAAATTAAAAGCACTTGCATCGCCAGCTCTCACTTCATCATTCAGCTTTTAGTTCTTTCAATAATCACACTGAGCGCATTTGACAGAAATAAAACTAGATATTCCACCCTATTAAAAATACTTCATTTTGCCTATGGAAATGACAGCTTCTATAAAGTGGATCTTCTTCACTGAAAGAAAACAGAACGGGCAAACAACTGCTAGTGGAATAACCTTCACTACTGTCCTTAGCCTTCTCCCTGCAATTTTAGGTGACTTGCGAGTAAGTCTGATTCCAAGGAACTACAGAAGAATACAATTTATATTTCAAGCTCATTGTATCATGCTTACCTGCTGGTGACTGACACATCCCTGGGAAGAGATTAAAAACCGCCTCTTGGATAATACGTTAACTGGGATTTCAATGCTTCTTTCGCCTATTCTTACGCAAAAAAAATACACTCAGCACCAGTTCCTCAGGAATGAGAGTTTCTGGTCCTGACAAAACACCAAACTGAGCCTCTGCAGAGAGATGAGGGTACAACCCGGTGCCAGCTGAGATGGCAATTCTGTCGTTATTAGGGAAGAGCTGGTACAAGTGTAGCATGCAAGGCAAGCGAAGGACTAACAGGCAGGAAAGCAGAATGCTTTCTGACTCGATAACTACAGTATCACCAGAGCCAAAGCAGCTGCCTCTGCCTTTAATATATATTAAAACAAAAAAAGAAGAGATCACCACCATGGAACACGACACATCCAGCTCACAGCCTGAACGCGACAACCAGGAAATTAAAGGCTTGAATACAGGTGTCCTGTTGGATCGGCCACAAATTACTGTCTGCGATCCCAAACTCAGAAAGGAAACTGAGACATTGAAGAGTGACTCAGAGCTCAGACAGACAATAAAACAACCTCTAGAAGGTAAAAAGGAGCTTGAACCAAAGACAGGTAAAATGCATTCAGGCAAGTGAAACGTGTACTGATGTCGAAAACTGGCATATAAGTATGGTAGCAACTTATATTTAAAAAAAGAAATGCAGAAAGGTTTTCTCATCCTCACAACCACCAATATGGTAATTGATACTGTTGCATTAATTTTATATTAGAAGTAACTATTTCTTTCAGACAAAATAGCAATGTGACCAACCCCCCCCCCCCTTTTTTTTTTTTTAAGACTTTCAACTACTAGGTTCATTAATTTAGGATAGAACACAGTGCCTTGAGATCTGCTCACACACATTTTAGGTTAAATTCCCCCAGCACATATTTTACAGGATACATTTTATTCCGGCTACCCATTTCTGCAAGCCTATTTTGTATTTCAACATTTAAGCTCTAAGTTGATTATTTTTGTATTGTCACAGCAAGGCTACTGCTATCTCCTGGTGAAACTGGTTTTCATACTATACAGTAACATCACAAATATTTTAAACAAGTCCTTTACATATGTCTATGATTTTGCTAAATGCACTAACAATAGCTCAGTTACAAACGATATTAACTGCTGTAACTCTGCTGATTTTGTCAATTCAGCCCCATTTTGGAAGCAACCTTGCTATTTTCAATGATGCCAAGCCCCATAACAGACTCCCAAATGAGCCCTGAAACGGGATCGACGAAGTTTTGTGCAAGCATTAATGTAGTTCTTGCTATTCTGCTACGCAGCAACAGCAAAAGAACATCCCTAGAATGCACAAGTATTATCAAGTAGGAGAAAAAGAAAAGATGAGCACAAACCCAAGGAAGCAGAGCAGTCTATTGATTTTGACAGGTTAACATTCATTTAGAGTACAAAAACCTCTTAATGAGGTTCAAACTCGTAAATATGAAAAACCTCTTAACCTGCCATTAAGCCAAACCATAACGCTGTCCACCCAGACTCCATGTATGAAAACACTGCTCAGAACAGTCATGTTGAAGTCCTGCTCCAGTATTTCTGTCCATAATCAATCTGCACATTGAACACTTTAATTCTCCCATTGCACCAGGGAAGAAGGATGGAAGTGGCCAAATGCAACAAACGCTAAACTCGATTCAAAACAAAAATGCCAATCTGCGTAAGGCCTCACAGGCCACCAAGAAGCATTTTCATCGTGAAGCCTGCAACCTTTTCTGCTCCTCTGACACAATCGCTACCACGATGCCAGGCCTCACACCTTTAAAGATCTGAGGTCTTGAGTTGCCCCAGTTCACCAGAGGTAATGGATCACTCAGTGTCATCTCATGTTACAACACTGACAGATCCAACTGCAACAGAGGAAACATAACCCTGAGCATGCCATAACCTGAAGGCGTGGAAGTTGGTCTCCTCCCTTCTCCCCATTATCTCAGTGAACCTGGAATGCGCTCCCAGACTGGCCATCCTTGCAGACCAAAAGCAATGTTCAGCTTTCTGATGCAGCCTTCTATCTCTTGCACGCGTTAACTTGATATACAGCAAATCATTCAAATAGTCAAGATTTATTTCCTGCTGTCTGAAGAGAAGAATAAGGGAGGCAAGAGAAAACTCTTTGTATACACAAATTCTCTAAATAGACACTATGATAGTGCTATTTATAAAGGAGCTGCATTTCAGATGGGGTAGCTCTCTCCATATAAAATCAGAAGTACACAAAAGGTATATCCATAACACAGCACCACCTCCTTTGCACTAGCTCCCCAGCTCATGCCTGTACTGCACCACAGTCCAGTGCCTCATAGAGCTGCTCCTCTGCCACTGGAGGGACCAAGAGCAGCAGAGCCACGACAATCTCCGTCCGCACATGGGCGGTCTGTATGAGAGCCTCTCTACATCGTAAACCCCTCGCCTCAACGAAGTGACACGCAAGGCAGATGCCATTGACTCTAGCGGGAGCAGGATCTGGTTCAGCCAAACAACCTGCCGCTACTTCAGGACCAATTCAACCTCTCCCAGAAACGTTGTCTCGAATAAAATAGCATCAAAAGGGCTTCTGATTGATGGAGGAAATAGAGGAAGACAATTTTTTTGAGCAAAACTGAAACAAAGAATTCAAACAATATAACGCATGGCTGCCTAAATACTTCAGTAAATAAAAGATTAATCTAAAACTAGCCTCCTTCCAGCCCCCAGAAATGCAAGGCCATCATTTCACTGTGGTGTAACAAACTTTGGGTTTGGCCTCATGCACATATGGTTCAAATTAGCACCTGCATACCTCTGTTATTAAATAAAAAACAGTGCTCTCTACATGACCTGTAGAGTTCTTGTATACAAGAACTTATCCAAGAGCATTATGTCTTCCCTTATCAGATGTGTGTGGTGTGACATAACGAATGTAGCGCTGCAGTGCAATTGGCACTAGTTCAATTCCCAAGCACTGGGTCACATTTCCCATTGCATTGTTTTGAAGCGGACACTATGGGCTTGGTGGCTAATGGATGGAGCCCTGGAATTTTACCTCAGATGCTTCAATTTTAACCTCAGTCTGATGAACTAAATTCAACCTCTAGGGAAAAATGCATCTGTCAAAACCACCACTTGCAGCATACGGCTGAATTGAGAGCTATGCACCAGCAATTTTTACCTTGATTTGTTGCACATAAGTTAAGGTGTCTGCTATGCAAGTAGGATTTCAAATGAAAAGTTGCTGTTCTAGATATTTTTCCAAAACAGCGCTTGGGATTTGGATGGTGGAAAACAAATTGTTTTATCGTTAAAGCACATATCTTGGTGTTAAGGAGACCTAGTTTCTATCTGTGACTCTCCCAAGTGTACCACCTGAGCCAACACAATTGCTTAACTACTGCCTCTAGATCTCATCCTTAACCCAGCGTACCAGTGCTCACGAAGACGGTGTACTTGCACCAACTGAGGACACAACTGTTGATTTCTTACTGCTTTTGTACACAGACAACACTTGGCTTAATAACATGCAGCCACGTTCACTCAACACTGTCAGCAGATTCAAGAACTTGGGAACTTCCTCAGATAATGCACCCATCACCAGTATCCTGAAACTCCCGGTGCTGCCTCTGGGCACAGCATAGGTCAAGCCTTCTGCAGTACTTTAACTATCAGTCAAAACCTAATTGCCCCATAAGAAAAAGACCTTCACTGAAAACAGGAAAAAGTTCCTTTACAAAAGGAAAAAAAAAAAAGGGGGGGGGGGGGGACGACACCTATCTGGCTATTTTTTGTTCAATATAGCAGAACCGTTGGAGCAACCATGTACAGGATCACAACGTAGTATATATTTATACATTTAGTTGCCTATTAAAGCATTCTTAGTTAGTCCTGTCAATAATTGTTCATTTTCACGTATTTCTCCAGTCTTTCAATAGGCTGCTGCAGGCTACTGCCTGACAGATTTCCCTAAAGACCAACTCTGTTTCTCAAAAAGAGAGCTGTGAAAGTACATTTCTAGCACAGAGACACCTCCTCACATTCTGAAGACCTCGCAGTGACCGCTCCAAGCAAAAAGTAATTGAGCAGATTAAAAAGAACTATGTCGTAATGACTTTCAGGAACCCAAATGACTAAGTGTTGGTTGGGTCATGTCTCAAGCTGACACAAGCTAGACTTGGGCCCCCATGCTGAGTTGTGAACTCACTCTCACTTAGATGTGAACTTCCACCATGTCTCAATGCAGGCTTGAGTTATCAAAATTGACCTAACAAATACTTTCGATTGAGTTTTCATGTATGTCATGAGGCTCATGTTCTCATCGAAAGGACTGTTTAACAACAACAAGTTGAAGCAGCGCAGCACTTAATTCACAGGTGAATTTCCTCAGATACTGCTCACATTGATACTTAAATGCAATTCCGAATAACAATACATTTTTTGCTACTTACTGTAGTCTATGGCAAACAGCTCTCTAAAATATGGCTCAAGAGTTCCCTAGCAGTAATTATTCTCAAAAGGTCAATCAGTGTCAAACTGTAACATTAATTTGTTCTGCACATGCTCAAAGCCTGCATAAAAGAAAACTTTCAAGTGCAAACACCGAGACGTCCAAGAAGATTAGATTAAGTGTCTCCCTTTTCATCTCAGCTGAACACTGGCCAGTAAATACTCTAAATGGTGTTGGACAACTTTGTGCAGCTGTTTGTTAGAGCAGACAAGAGGAAATCATTAAAGATAGAAACTTCCAGCCACTTGACTTCCACACCAAAATAGAAGAAGCAAGTGGACGCCTCCATGACCCGATTTGCACACTCGCAAGCAAATTGCCAAGCAAGGCCTTGCCTTATACGCAAACGAGTATTTTTCTCCAATGCAACTGAGAGCTTTCCAGTTTTGTTCTCCCGGGCTCCCATGCTTACAAATCCAGTAGCTGGAATTTACATAATTGCAATTTCACTTTGCAAATATCGTTGGGCTCTTTTTATGCCTGATTTTCTCAACAGCTGCTTCTTGGAGTTGAAGTCTTTACTAATTATTTCAACCATTTAATGGAAAAATGCAAACCATACTTGGTACAATTATTACACAAAAAAGAGGAAAAATTCTCATGGTTTGGAACATAAGGGCACTAAAGGTTTTTGTCTTGTTTTCTTTTCCCCCATTTCCTTCTCCTTTGCTCTTTAAGATCAGCACATGCAAAACATTTGTGAAGCCAACACAGCTGCAGGGCCCGCTCACCAGACCAGTACTGTCTACTCAGTATCCTTTCTAGCTTTTTATAGATACAACTTAAAAACACCGTGAAATTTATTTCCTGTAATAACGATCCCCAAATATTTTCTTTAAAAGTCAATGTTTCAGCAAAACTCTCCCAAGAATGTGTAGTTATGCATTTACATTGTGTTAACGTAGTCCTTCCCTCCCCGATTCCTTCGTTGTTCCCTCTTCAGACACTCTTTGTTGCTTTATTTTACCTGCATCAGTCTTCGCGGTCTGTGAGTCCAGGCTGGCACAAACATATCCGTACATAGCTTACTGATAACTGGCACACCCCACGCTGGAGAGAGGGCACAATCCAATACAAAGAACAGACATATGGGCTCAGAGGCTCTTTTTCCCAAATTTCTCTCTTTCCTACTGTAAATTCCTGGGCAGATAGTTTATAGCTCATTTTCTTCTTCTTTATTAGCTTCAGGCTGCTCCTGGTCTCCACCTCTGCATTTTCAGTGCCTAGCCTAGCCTCAGGAAGGACCCCTAGAAGCTGTTATAAAGTAAATATTATTATTTTAAGCTAATATAAGATCTCCTGGCCTGCATACACAATCCATTCCAACAGACTGATATAATTTCCTCACACAGCACTTGTTCTTTTAAGAATTATAAAGACTTCCTTGCATAACAGCAACCCTCTTCACAGTGGAACAGATACAAGCAATATATGCCTATACACACCAGGCTCTAGACTCTGCTGTTCACGAGACCCTCTGACATTACTTGCGGCCACTGCAAAGCTGACTGGGAGAACAGCCTAGGATGTTGCTCGGAGTACGTCAGCGTTTGGTTCCAGAAGCCGGAGGAAGCTTGGGAGCACTGCTGTGCACTCCTCAGTCAGCGTCAAACAGCACGGACTGCTCTTGTATCACCTTCACTTGGTCACACCAGCAAAGCAGCTCTGGAATTTGTTACAGGGCAAACCGGGTAACGAGTATCCCACAAAACAGCACAACGAAGAAGAACAGTTTTTGCATGCCTGAAAGCTTACTGGCTTATGCTAAATACATCATTCAGTCTCATAAACGACACCGCATCTCGCCACATTTAGATCCTGACCCCACTGTGGTTATAACAACATGAGAAAACAATATAAAAATGCTCCCTCCCATACAAAGCCCAATTAACAATGGTTGTTCCTGGACTCTTCTTTACAACCTCAGAGTTAGTGAAAGTGTTGAAAGCATACAGGTGAACCCAACATGGACAGAAAGGAGCTCCAATTCCCGAGACTAGCCTGCACGTCCAAGTAAGGATGCAAGGAAGAAAGAGACGATGAAGCATACATAACAAGGAGTTTAAGAAAGGCAGAAACTAATGTTACTCCTGGCATTTTTTCCTCCTTGGAGGACTTCGCTTTACAATATTAGGAGTACCCTTCTAAAATAAAGTTTCCCTATTGCTTTTATAGATAGCAAAGCTATGGTTCAATAGCTGTTGCGTGATACGGTTCTACATAGAAAAACCACCCAGGTCCTTGGGGGTCCTTCCTGCAAGAACCTACACAAGCAACTGGCACATCAAGCCTAAGATACTTAGCACAGATTCTGAGCTGTTCAGAGGGTTTTGGTTTTGCATCAGAGGCAGATCAACACTTTTATTTTGCCGATACCTAAGCCCACCCAGTTAGCTACTGTACGAACAGAAAGAAAACACGAAACGACGAAACATTCACAGCATATCCTTAACAACACAGAATACGCAAATAAGGATAACCAACCCTAAATAAATAGCTAGGCACTATTCAGAGAACTGATGCAGGTTCAGTTGCAAGACGTAAGCTCTTTCTTCCGTATTCTGTGCCCCAGAAACAATTCAGAGACAGTTGAGACTGATCTAGACCATTTAATTGCTTTAATTTTATATAGTCACAGCGTGACTGCAAAACCTTTCCCTACAAAAGCCACTTTGTGGCTTTACAGCATCGCTAAAATATCTTTGTGATCCCAGGTAAGACTAGACTAGGGTTTGGGGTTTATTTAATAAAAAAAATGAAAGGGTGTCAAAGGTTTCACGTTACCTTTTCTTCACGTTTGACCAAAACATTTGGATTTGTTTTTCTAAAGAAAGCACGTGGTCATTGTTTGCCCACATACATGCCACCCAAGTTTGGCCTATATAGTCTCTCCCCCTCGCAGGGAGGGACTACGACATCAGGGCAGTGCAGGGTCCTGGTGTAGCACATGACCTGCCTTCTCAAATTCTCAAATTCCTTCTCAACTGCGGCCATTTGGGATGTTTGCTGTGAAGGAGGAGAAGGTCGTCATCATCTGCTGTGATTTATTTTACCCGCTGATATTTAGGATCTGCAGCGAAAGCCAATTTGTCATTTCACTGCCTGTTTTTTCATTCTTACCCCATTTAGTTCCCATCTTAGACAATAGTTGCTATAAATTTACTCTGTAAATTTTGATCTGACAGTAATGTCTATGCCTGTGGTATGTAAAAAAAAAAAAAAAAAAAATTATTTCAGAACTGGAATTTGAAAGTATTCGTCTAAGTATGTCAGCTTACTAATCTCTCTTCTACTGGCAGCTTCCAAAGAACCTTCTGGGAAAAGCCAGTCACTAAGCCTGATACGTCAGAAATATTTGCTAAACAGAACAAGCAAATCTTAGCACGCAAGACTGCGTTTTAATCACTAATGTTTATGCTCCTGATCTGTGTTTCAATCTGTGTGGCATCCAGCTCTGACTTGCTTTTCTGTGCCACTGAATGGGCTGATCTGCCTGGAACCTCAGGTTGTGTTTATAGTTTCTGTTACCCAAGGTATTGAGCTACTGAGATGAATGGTCTTAAACGTTCTGCAACATGGGACACCTGAACTAGGTGGTGATTCCCACGGGCAATACTCCTGAAGTGTGTTCACCCAACAGCAGCGCTGTTTGACCCAAGCAGTGATTCTGTCAAGTACTTGACTTCAATCTGTGCTGACTGCTAGATTTATACACACTGGATAGAAAAGAAGGGAACGGAGCACGCAGGGGTAAGGAATAAGCATCATCTAATTCAAGGGACACAGCTTGATAGTCATTGCTTAGCACCCAAGTCAATACAATTAACTTTGGCAGGATCTACTATTCATATTTGTAACTGCTAGGCTTCAGCTACGTTCAGAGCCAAAAAAAAGGGAATTGGCCATTATGATGAAAAATGAGTGACCCAAGAAATATTATAAAAGATATGTCTAATTTCCTGTGTCAAGTAAAAAATAAAATTAGGTTTATTTTATCCCACCTTATTTTGACAACTCTAGTTGTGCATAGTAGTTCAGAGTCGTACTATAAACAATATTTTTATACTGATTGCCTGCAAGTGCCAGCTGAAGAAAAAAAAATATCCTACCACTGTTACGGCTCTGCATGGAAAACAGAAGTGGCTTTGTTTGCAATCATATCATTTCACTCCTGCTGATCGCTAAAAGCAAGAGTCCGTTCCCAACATATTTACAATGTTTAGCGATTCCTGTTGTTAAACAAAAAGGGAGTAGTTACCAGGAAGCATAAAACACATTATGGAAATCCCCTTTGAGCAAACTCAAGAGGAAACCCCTCAGAGAGAGGCACCTGAAGGCAAGCACTGATCATCAATGTCAGTCCTGTGACTGGACAAAGTGCAGTGCTTTTCAAAGGCAAGGATAAGAGACTACAGTGTTACTGCTGTTTACCTCTTCTAGTATATTCTCCCTCCATCTTGTTTTCCACAGTAGACCTAGGGTAATTAACTGATGTGAGAGTAGTCACAGCTAGTTATCAATTTAAATTGAACACAGGCGGTCAGCAATAGTTACTGAGCACTGAAACGATGGTGGAAGCATTTCCAAGCTCACTAAATATCCCATCTGTATGAAGCATATCCAATCCCCCCTTTTTTCTTTTATTTCACAAATATTGCATGGGATGAAGGAATGTCAGGGCTGAACTCTCCAGTACAGATGCAGAACACATGTATTTGCATCAGTTTAAAGCAAGATTACAGACACTAGAAAGCAGTTGTGGTTTGGCACTAGAAATCTTCCATTTTAATTAACTTACGGTCCAAATGATTTCTAGAAAGTCTTCCTCACATTGCGGGAGTAGGATTACTTCTACCAGGACAGGTTTACCAAACAGATTTTCACAGGGGAAAACTATGAGAAATAATTACTTCAACTCAACAAGCTCAGTAGAAGACAATGAATCAACTCGTACATAAGCAAGTTCAGCAAGTTCCATGGGTTATACCAGCAATAATCTCAAAACTGTGTGTGTGTGACCGAAACCCACAGAATATTACCCACCACATGCAGACCACCATCAGCTGTGCTTCGAGGGGATCTTTCCATACCTTCCAATTTTCCTGATTTGTCTCCTGTATCCCTTGGGCATTTCTTCCTAGCTCAGCTCAAGAGGAATTGAGTCATTGTGGGATCAACTCAGTTAATGAGCAACTGCTCCATTACATCTCTCATCAAGATCATCATCAGTCAATAGGAAAGGATTTTACTCCAATACTTGGACATCGAACAGGGCTACTTGAGCACTGAAAGAAGAATTTGACTAACTCAATTTTTAAGAGTCTTGAGATTGAATCCTTAAAGACTCTAAATGATTCATCCTTAAGATCAAATCCATGACTATGCTGCTGGAAGTAAGACCACAGAAAGTCTGGTTTACTTTTTCTTTTTAAAAGGAAAGGACTGTTGGCTGCATTAAAATTAGTGGCTAGGTTTAAGTCTGCTACTGAAATTTGTTATTGATTAAGCTTTGAATATTAAGAACGTAGAATAATTTTCATCTCAAGTATTGTATTTTTAGTAAAACCCTATTCCAAAGAACTTATTCTGCATATTAATACTCCCACAGCACAATGATTAAACACAGCATTAACAAGCTGTTTCTAGATAGGCGGTATTTTGTTCCATCCTGAATTAGAAGGAAAAAAAAAAATTATGAAAGACTCAAGTAAGAAATACACAACTACCCAATATGTTAAAGCTTGGGTATTGTATTTAAAACACTGTTTCTCTTGTTGATGGTAAAATTCATGCTAATTTACTGCTAAAAAGTGATTTGATTGATGGACTGTAAAATCAGGATTTTTTTTTTTTTGCAAACAACAAACCCAAGAACAGAAAGAAAACACACTGCTTTATTCAATATCTTATGCCGTGATTTTAGTTTTGGGAAAACTCTCCTTTAGCTTTGAAACTTTTTAAGAAAACATTTTAAGAAAATATTAACTTTTGCAATAACAACACACAGAATTAGCCACTTGATAATTCCAAATCTGACACGTCCACCAGATTTCATGTTTCAGAATTGTCACGACACCTTATTTTTGGTAACTGTTTTAAAAATATCATATACTTAAAATACTGATATCTTTTTTCCTTTTTCTAAGTGTATTTATCCAGTCTGTGCTGTATCAGAATTATCTTTACTGTACGTACAGCTAATGCATTTCTTTCTTCAAAGCGCATGTAACTCTCGATAACTTGAGGTATTAGGGTGAACAATACATGCTAGAAACATACCGATGTGGAAGAATGCTAAAAAAAGACAAATCCTAAAGCTATTTGAAATTAAAGGCCTGGGTTTGGAAACACAAGAAACCACTTACAAACAAGCTTTGGAAAGCCATCAGAAATGCAACTTCCCCTGGAACTACGCATGACATGTTTAAGCCAGTGGGGTTACATTACCTGCTCCTTTTTCAGTAATGTAATAAAAAGTGACAAAATCTGTCCGAGTATTAAATTTGCTTTTTAAGGAGTAAGAGAGCTTCTGAAGTTCTTGAATGAAGTTATGCACTCAACTGCTGTCTAAAATCAACTCTTTTCCAATGTATTGTATCCATGAAACAGTACAAAAAAATCCTGATTATTAGCATCTGTAATACATGAGACTCACTACCCAGGCTGTCACGTCACTGTCTCCCAGCTGGCACATGAAACCCAGATGCCTCAACCAAGTAGAAAAGAGGCAAGGACTGAAGGTGATCTGCCGATTACCATGGCCACATTACAGGCATGCAAGCAATTACTGTCTGAACCAAAGCAAATGTACCTGAGGCAAAAGTACGTGCCCCACTGGACAATCAAAGCAATTGCCTAAGCAATACTGAACCCTCTATGCATGGCAGTGCAGCTGCTCACCTGTAAGGTAACAGGACTCTACGGGAGTTACACCAACTAAGGGTTTTATTTTCTTCATGTTATTCAAAACATTAATAAACTTGGTTTTATTTGATAGGAAGTACTGCTTCATCTGCTCGTTGTATAAAATGATTTCTTCGTAAAGTTTAAAGAAAGCAAGCCTTTCACTGGGAAGTATGAATGAGTCTTGAGGCCAGGGTTAGCTTAGGACAAGGTACCTTCTCCAAACTGTTCATGGGAAACACTGATGACATTTACAAGTGCCTGAAACCATCCTCAGACTCTGCACAGACACACTGCAGGGACAACCCCTGCAGATCTTGCACGCTGGAGCAAGCCTGCAAGGCTAACGTGCCAATAGACACCCAAGGGAAGCTGCCCATGGCACCCTGGAGGTAGGTATAGTTCAACATAGCCTACAGACGCGCCAGAAAGCACTCCTCCGGAATAACCCGGACATGGGCAGTGAGTTCACGCGGCTGGGATAAGTATAGCTCTCGAACATAAGGGAACAGTACAGGAGTAGGAAAAAACCTGAGAGTTTTGGGTGCATTTTAACTGCACATAAACAATCACTATTAAGTATTCCTGAAAACTTCAGTGAGAATACTGCACTTCCAATAACTATTACATCACACTCAACACAGTGAAACATACATAAAATGCAAGCTCAAACAATACTGTGGCCTGCTATTTTGCAGGTATGACATTTTCCATTCCATTAATTCCACTCAGTTATGCAAACTTCATATGGCAAAATCTGTTCTATGAAGTTGTAGAAAAAATGATCGTAATGTGAACACATTGAATAACATGACAGTGGGCTAGAATACGGTGTCATCACTTACTAAATTCTATATTCCCCCCCTTTCTTTTTTTTAATAAGCAGACTAAGCTGCAAGATCACTCTGACAGGACAAAGCGAATACTCAAAATACAACATGCAATACTCTCAGAGGATGCCAGACAACCTTTGAAAAAAGTTTACTTTTTTTTTTTTTTAAAACATCAGCTGCTACAGATGTCAGCAGCTCTTCCATAATCCACAGAAGAGCAGAGAATACACTAAAAACATACAGTTCTGAACTTCTGAAAAACTTCCATTTATCTCCAGCCTCCAGCCACAGAAAGATGCAGTTGCAAGAGGCAGGGATACACAGGGTTGTTACAAGCCTGATGGAAAGAAGGTAACGCATTTAAATCACATTCACTATACATGTATCCCAAGTTAATGTCAGCACAAGTCCTGCAACGCTCTCTTTCCTGCACCGAATTGTCTCGTCTTGTCTCCGGCTGATGGCTTTTCCACTCCCCTGCATTAAGTGAACCTCAATGCAACCTTGAACACTGTGGAGTGTTCCTGCCCCCTCTTGTCACAGCTCCATTACTACCACACTACATTTTTATTTCCAAAGGTAATTTTGCCTCTGATAGCCTGTCTGGTTTTACCCTAGAAACTTTAACTGCCTGGCTCCCTCATCTTTCTTAGGCATCCTTCTCTTCCGAGGCATCCTATTTTTAATGCGGATATGCCTTCTTTAGCTTTCAACTCATAACATTTCACGCAGCCTGTCTGTCTGCTGTTCCTGTGTGCTCCGAATCAACGCATAGTTCCCAATGAAGAAGAGATGAGACTTTCACAGTTTTTGTTTATAGTTTTGATAATTCAGGTATCTTTTCTCCTTCTAATAGCAGGAACTCCTCAAACCCGTGTGACACTTAGGAAATCTGTATCCTTCAGTGCAAAGCCGTTCAAGTTCTCCCCAGTTAGCATGACCAGCTGGGCTCCTCGCCCCAGCAGGGCATCAGCACCACAACATGCTCTGCTCTCAGCAACAGCCCTTGCAGCTCTGCCCGACGCAGCAGCACGCTGAGCCGCTCCAGGCATGCCACCTTGCTCAGAGACAGCCTGGTGTGCTATGTGTCAGTGCCCAGAGCTGACCGTGCGGAAAGAGAGAAGATGGCAGAAGGGATTCAGCTCTGACAATATACTAGTGAACACGTCTAAACCTCAGCAGGCTCTACCGGGCACAAACCGTACAAAAAGAGCACAAACTTGCCACGGAAAAAGGCCTGTGTAGAGGAAGGTGGCTGCGGCCATTCAAGGTAAGGCAGAATAAAAAGTGAGAAGTGTGAAAGACTTCTGTTTCCCAGAGACAAGTATGGACCCGACAACCCCTTTTATGTAGCAATTTTTTATTAGCATTAATATCATCATGCCTCAGAAGACAGACCTGAATGATCTGGATATAGTAATTTTATTTCTACCCAGCGCACGTACTTTTCATCTACTTCCACTGTGTCATACCCATTACGCTTCGCACGTGAAGACTTAACAATTTTCAGTACATTTCCCTTTGCAATGGGAAATACCCTATCTCTATCTTATCAACAGGGAAACATACAGACTGATGATGTAATTTTTCAAAAGCATCTGATTGCAACTCCGCTTGCCAAAAGATTTAAGACAAGGCTGTGGCAGAGGAACTCAGACCACCTAAGACCAGAAGACAATAACCACTTTTCAATGCCCTTCCGCTTCCGTGCCTCGCTTGCGTATCAACCTCTCAATCCCTTCTCAGGACTACCTCTTCATGCGCAACTCTGCTGAAAGGCTTCTTTGCCTCCCTCTCTGTTTTTTGTATGTATAAACTACCAACTTTGAAGTGCAACCTAAGCACCTGAGGCTCCAAAAATCCTGGCGGCTTCCCATACCCTTCAGGAATAATGAAATATGCAGACATCTTACCAAACCATATCTTTCCTGCTGTTGCCTGTGCTAGTTTTCTCTGGTTTGTTTTGTTTTTTTCTTTTTTTGACAGTTTCTTTACTTTCTGCTTCAAAAAGCTTCTCTATGCAGGTCTTTGGGGTTGGAAAAATTTCTTGTCACTACCTATAAAACAGTATCTTCCTTTAAACCTCAAGTCTATTCCCTGCTCTGATGTCACCTTTCTGAGTAATGTTACCCATAAAAGTCCTTCTAGAAAAAATTATCTGCTCAGAATCTGGCTACTTCTGCACAAGAACTTTACTGACAGTAGGGCAATTCCCAGATGCAAAGATGCTCGCGGTCCTCCTCCCAATACACTGGATGTGTTCTAAGGCCCAGGGCACCTCTAACGCAACTTCGCTAATCCCAGCTTCACCTCAAAACCAGAACTCCGAGAGCTTGATTTCAACATGATGGCTCAAATATATTCTAAGGATCCATTAAAATCAAGAAAAATATTCCAGCTGACTTTAATTGACTTGAAAGGCACCTGAAGCAAGATGCAAAAGCTGCTACATCCCTCTGTTTCACCCGAGACATAACAATGAAATCCTCTATCCTGTCACTGAACCAAGAAAAGCCTTCATGCTCCGTTCCAGCCAGCAGCAAAACCAGGAACACGCCCGACATCACGTGAGGAACACCCAGGCAGGTGCCACTGCAGGCTCCTAGCATTCTGAGGCGTGGGAAGTCGCTGTCCTCCAGCCTCTGCCGGACTGGCACAGTCATGTCTACTGGGTGGCACAGCTCAGAAAGGTTGGCTGTTGATGCAGACAAGGCTCCACTGCAATACAAACACTCAGGGTGACAAAGACACTACATGCACTGCATTTAGGTCTAGCACTGTAAAGCTGCCTTCGCAGAGGGACTTCTCCCACAGAAGTCAGTTACAAAACTCCCATCTTCCAAAATAATACAGGGTCAGACCCAAAGTGAGGCTTTCCTTCATACCTTTAAGACTAAAAATGCGATTTTTCAAAAGGGTTAAAACGAGAAACATATCTCAAGAAAAACCAGCAGTGCCCAAGATGCTCTGTTAAACCTACTTTCCAACAACATCATTGCAGCTTGTAGCAATGAGAACTGAAGACAAAACAAGTTCACAACAGACCTCAGATTTAGGATGAACCTCTGAGAAGGAAAACGGGAGTAATGAAGGATCAGATCCTTAATTATGTGATGCTTGGTTTCAGGTCTCCTGAAAGGTGAATCCACACTCTGTTTTCAAAGCTACCTTACAAGATTTAAGGAAGTGCCCATCAACCTCCCCTCCTGCCTTTGGTGCTCACGTCAAGGGCAAATGGTTGGGCAGTGGGAGTCTTCACGTGAGGCTGAAAACACAATAGCGCTGGGAATTCTTCTTCATTTCTACTTTAAACTTGATCTTTCAGCTGCATGACTGACCAGGTTATTACCTCTGCTGAGCAAGGTCTGCTCAACGCTGAACGTTCTGGGTCTACAAACCAGAGACAAATACAGCCATTGTACGGTGCATCAAGGAAATGGAGAGGCATTGACAACCATTGCTTTCCAAGGCCGAGGAAAGAAAATACTTGCCTATCAATTCCACTCGTTACTGTATATTACACTGTATCTATTACCAACTCCTGACAATGACTTTCTAAGATTTCCAGTTTGATTAGATGAAATAAAAAGCAGGTAAGAGCCCATTTTTATTCTCCTGATGTCTACTGTGGTATTTCTATCTTGGAGAGCACGAGACCACTTTCATTCATCATTATTTATGTAAGACTATGGGTTTTTTCACTCTCACAATCCATCCATTTTGACATCTCCTAATGCTGTACTTATGGCACCACAATTGTACCAATACCAAACCCCTTACCTGTAACTCAGAAGAGCGGCTTCTTCACAGAAGCAATCTAGAAGAGAAGCCAGGCTGCCTTACCAGAGAAGGAATGACCTGCAAATTTTCAAACGGACATTTACCCTTCTGCTGCATTTCTCACACAAACGTAACTTCCTTCTGCTACATCTACCTGCCTTCTCCTTCAACTACAGACCTATCTGATTTCTCTCAACTGATTTCTGCTAACATGCAACTACCCTGCAGAAATTATGTCCTCTTTATCCAAACTGCTGCCCAACGTAGTACGTCCTTTCTCCTGCAACTGCTGTTCCACGTGCATGGGGCCACGCAGCATGTGCTGACGCGCTGGCTCAGGAAGCCCAGGCAAGAGTCAGTCCTCTTCTGGCCCTCTTGAAGAGACAGGAGATGTAGCACGAAGCCACGTCCTACTCTCTTATTCCACGTGCTACGTTTAATCTGAACAGCCTGCACAAGTTACATTCCCCTTTTACTCCTCTGGGCGAGTTTGTGAGCTAGGCCCAAACCTGGGCCTACACTTCCATAACTGATGAATATACAATTTCCTATTTACTAAGCAAAGTATTAACATCACCCAAAAGAAAATCTTTGTTCCTTGTTACAATTAATTCCCTCTTTAGTTTACTTAGCATTCAGGTTTTGAATAAGTGATTGTTCTAAGGAACACACAGAATTATTCCACAAGCAGAAACCTGCTCTTAATTACAGAGAAAGGAAATGCAGTAAGGAAAGAATCGATATGCCTGATTGTATCTCCCCATATATTAAATTCAAAAGCCTGTGATATTGTTCATTTGTTATGTCCCCAGCATCAATCTTCAGGAATAGTAAATTAGTCAGAACAAGTATCAATCAATGACATCTCCATAAAAAAAAAAAAAAGGAGACGGACCTCATCTTTTAAAGGAAGGATAAGAAACAACTAATGACACAGAAAGATAAAATGTTTCACTTCCTTTCAAGAAACTTAAGACTACAGAAGAAAAGGGAAAAATTACATGAAAAGAAGTTGGATCAACTGAAGTGACCTGGGATGAGCAGCTAACACATTACTGAAGTTACCCATACTACATAAACCTCACTAAGAACCATGCTTACTGTAATTCCCAATGCCAATCCCACCAAATGGGCAGGAACCCACCCTGGACTTGACTTTGTCGAACTAGAACAATTCCATTCCCTTTCCATCTAAGTAACTATCAGTAAATGTAGCAGAACACTTTTTATACTCCATCCCCTTTCTCATTTACAACATTTCAGCTGTCGGGAACTAGAAGGCAGCGAGTTATCATCATAGGACTTTCTGGGTCCTCTTTGTTCAAAGCGATAGCAGGAATTATTCTTGGGGATCAGGACCACCGGCAGCCAGAGAATGGGGCAGTATAACTTTCATAATATGCATCACCTACCTACAAATCAGCATGATGCTTATGCACACGCCTGTCTTTAAGCACATATACAGAGCCAGCTGCATACGAAGATCTGTGTATGCTTATAATTAAGCATGCTTTTAGGTGCTTTTCTGAATTTGCGCTTAAAGTTAAATATGCAAAAGCTTTGCTCCAATGAAACCAGAGACATTAAGCATGCTTTAATAAATGGTACTATTAATAGGATTTCCAGTGTTTTTTTGGTGTACTAAGGTTTCATCCTTTCTCCTTTGTTCATAGATGTTCTCCGTAAAAAGCAAACTTCACTGCTCTGCAATTAATGGATAGATTCTGAGGGGAAAACGTAAGAAAAAATAACATCCCTCAGAATTAAATCAAAGGAAGGGGAAGTCTTTCCTGCTGCGTTCTGGGCAATGGAAGACAGTCCATCATTCCGATGAAGCCAGAAAAATTCTTTTACATATACCAGCGGTCTCAGTAAACCTACCCCTAACCCTCTGAGTTGTAAGGTTTATTTTATAAAAGTTTAAATCTTACCTCGTGTTTTATCATCTTCTGCTAATAGCAAAAGCTTACACAACAGCTACTGGTTAAAGAGCAACCAGAAGTTAATTTTATTTTGCCTAAATGTGATGTGCAGTCATAAAAACAAAGCAGACCTTCTGATGTTGTTTTATTAGTAGTACTAAGAAAGACTGAGTTTGCAAACTACCACTCCAAGCAACCAGTGTTCTTTAAGGGCAACTCTCATGAGAGAACAAGAGGAGATTGTAGAACATTTTCTTAATGTAAACTTTGCCTGTTTCACTCTGACACGTCAGCTAATTTAGCAAATCAAATACTATAAATGCATCCCATGAATTGGTTTCTTGCATTTGAAATGAGAAACACAACACAAAACAAAAACACAGGGTAACAACTTGCGGCTCATGTAAAGCAGCTGAATGCAGTGCTTCTCTGCTGCAAAGACTTTAAGAAATGCAGTTTGCCCTTCAGCGATCTGAAATTTTGCGTGCTCTGCTTGAACTGCATTTGCCCCTACCTGCCAATGTATTCTGCATATTGTATAGGAGACGTTTGGACAGCTCTTGAAAAATCTCCCCCTATGAAACATAATTCTTAGGTACTTCAGAGTCGTTGCTTTATTAGCTCTTGCTGACAATAGCTATCTAATACTCGATCAATGACTTCAAACAGAAGTGGAGTCCCATAGACCAGGCAACAAAAAGCCCAAGCATTTTCTTGAGCTTACTTTTGGCAGACAACCTGAAATTGGTGGATCTAACGGTTATATAAATTCATAGGAGGCACTCGTTCTCATTTTCCTCTACTTACGAACCCATTTCTGTGCAAACAGTGCATTTTAAGACAACTCTTAAATAACATAAAGGCAGCCAAAAGCAAGCCAACATAAGGCAGGTCAGGACTAGTATATCCTTATTCCTCCAAGTCACACCTCCTGAGACTGCTGATGCAGTGTTTAACTTCCTACTAAGCGATTCAAGAGAACTAGTCCTCGCTTTTTAACTCTGCAATGGCTGCACCTGCATCCGACACCCCATCAGGAGCTCTCAGCTGGCCTGCCAGAAACAGCACCCTCAGTGAACCTGCTTGGATTGGAGAAGCCTTAGAGTGTGCTGACTCAGCACAAGCTCACTGGCAAAGCAACAGCAGACATGATGGATGCTCTTGGCTTCAGCAATTAAAAAAAGACTTAAATATTTAAGAAAGCAATAAGGAGGATTGGAGAAAAAGCAGGCAGGAAAAAATGAGAGAGAGATAAGATTTCTAAACAATAGAAATCTTCAAATAAAGTTCAGTTCAAGCAAACCTTTCTTTCGTCTCATTCTTTCTACCAGCACCAACACCGAGAAAGTGTCTTGGGGTTAAATCCAACAAGTACCAACCACATAAAAGGCTGCGTATCCAAAGAAATCTCTTCAGCAACCAGAACTTCGCTTGCTCCGTTACCAACAGCATGACGATTTCCCTTTTAGCTGCAGCAGAAAAGCGCGACAAAGACCATTTAGATCTCAATTTCCTTTTTCGCCTTTTTTTTTTTTGTAATTACTCTGAACAATAATTCACGTTACTGCAATTTAGCCAAGACATGCATGAGCTACTTAAACAAGTTCTTCTAGCAAAATACAAAATCACCTCCACTAACCTAATTACAGACAGATTCAACAGCATTTCTCTGCACAAAATTAAGCAGAAGCTATAGGTTAAAAGCCTAACATCAAAAAAAGCCAAGTGTTCTAACACACTATTTGAGAACAGGTGTTATGCACAGTACTACTAAGACTTTAAAAATTCTTTGAAGGAAAATAGAGGGGCTTTCAGAAAGAGAAACAGCCTCTTGAAGCATACTGAAATGCTACAGACATGGCTGAGAGATAAATGAATGAAGTGAAGAGCAAAAAACGAAGCAGGCACTAGCATGGAAACCACAAGACGGGTGAGTGTTGAGGCAAGTCAGAGCCATCATGGAGAAGAGTAACACGGGAGGAAATGAGAACCATTAAAATAATACGGCAAGAGGCAAGACTGCTGAAAGTTGCCAAGACCATTGGTGAATTTAATACTTGGCTCACTGTTTTTCCACCACTGCCCTTTCTAAGGAATTGTGCTGACAATAGGAAAATGTAGCTAAACACAAACTATTTTGATTTGTGGAGCATCCCCAGTCCTCCATAAGAAACTTTCGTACATGTACAAGCAGAGCAAGAGGCACTCCTTGTCCTGAATGACTTCCACACTCAGCAGGCAAATAGAGAAAGGGCGAGATGAGACACATGGAAAAAAGTGTCCCTGAGGTACTTTCTGAGGACCTAACAGTCTCTTCACCAGAAACTATTTTTAACACAGCTTTATATACACTCACGAGGAGACTAAGGCCTGAGCCCTATCCAGATATAACATGAAAAGGGGAAGGGGAAATCGGAGAGGGGAGAAGAAAGGTTCTCCTGTTTAAGAAGCAGGGGCCTTCCGTCTCTCAGTATGTTTCTTCACTGGACCCCAACGGAAAGGGCATCAAGACTATGGCTGAAAAATGGTGGTTTACTTTGGATGACAGCAGTGCCCAACTCACAAACCCGCGCAGTGAGTTTGTCTATGTAAATGTTACAGTGAGTTCCCACATGTCCCGCAGCACTTAGGGCTTGGCAATTTCTTTTCTTTACTTAACACTTCTTTCCCAGCCTTTCAGTTTTTTCTCTTTAGATCGCTGCATCACTGAATACCTACCCCAGTGTGTGGGATACCAACACTGCATCACAGACTAACATATATTCATATACATACTCCATTAACTGTTTTCTCCATTCTGTCACCCTCTACCCTATGAAAATCAGTGTACAGTCATTATGTTGCATGGACTACATATTCTCCCAACACAGATTTCACGCACAGGGAAGCAAGAGTCCTCTGCAGTCCTTGCAAGTCAGCTACTGTAAGCACTCAACTGGGGGGAAAAAAAAAAAAAAAAAAAAAAAAAGTGGAAAAGTTAAATGAACCCACAAAACAATCATTATACACACACCAAAAAACCTGTCAGCCAGTCCTTCAAGTTCGCATGACTGCACACCCAAGTGATACCAGCACAGACCTCGAGTTAAAAGCTACGTGTCTATTTATGTGTTCTTTGCTAGGTTTGCACAGCAGCTTCCCTGCGGATTTCACGGGGAAATTAGTATTTTCACAAGGTACCTTTTCTTTTTTTTCCTGCTTTATTTTGCTAGTCAACTGAAAAAAGTGTTGAAAATGCTCTTTTGGTCAACTGCATACAAAAGTGTTTATTACAAAAGATTGTTACAAGTACGGTAACGTAAGTTATCAGGAGTACTAGTTTATTGGGAACAGAACAAATACATTCCTACACAATAACTGAAGCAGTGATTATGAACTCAGGCTTTTGGTTTCCTTCAGAGCTACTGGATATCCATTTCCTTTTTAATTTAAGAGTGCCACTGCTCAATCTCCCACCTGGTTTGCTTTCCACGTGCAACAACCACACAGCAGCCGATATTTACATCCATTCTAAGTATGGATGCTACATATTCTTTCAGAAAACACCTTACAAATACCTGTTGCCAGGAACTTCCCAAAACGGTGATTAGAAAATACATTTGCCAGGTCTGCAGATTAAGTTTAACTCTCCTCATGCACGCCTGGTTTGTAAACCAACTTAAAAGCAATATAACATGACTCTGTTACACAGTGACATGCTTGGATATCTGATACGCAAGACTACGGACACCTGTAAATTTAGATCAGGTTTCCTGTGTTCTCCTTTCCACCTTGGCAGCTCAGTTTATTAGAGCAAACATTTCAGAATAGGGCAAGTCCTTTGGATGCATCGCTGCCAACTGAGACATTTTGCATCATCCCAGCAACACAGGCTTGACTTGATCAGTCCTGGTACTGCCAAGCATTACATTTCGGACTTAGAGTGGGGCTAAATGAGACTCTCCGAAGTCTCCATATGTCTCTGCTCCCACGGGCTGGCAGGTGACCGTGAGGGGAGGCAAGGAGCTGGCCCACAGCAGGCCCTGCAGGGCTTCTGGCCAGAGCCTGGCTCTTGGGCTCCTGCCCTCCTGCTGCTCCCTTCTGAACCTTGACCGTCTTCCTGACTCCCAGCACAGGTGTGAACTGCACCTGGTAAAGCATTAACTTTGTTCTCTGTGTTAACAAAACAGGAGCTGCTCGGGTGCACCTGTTTGTGCGAGGTTACTGGCACGGCAAAGCTAAAGGAGTAGACCTAAGAAAAAGACCAACTACGCTAAGGGGCAAATTCTCAGCTGGTATTGCAGTTGCGTGAAATAATACAGAGATGAATTTTCTCATGTCAATTAGCCTTTGTTGTGGTGGATTTCTTCTTGAAACACCTGAGGTCTCCTGCTCAGGTCAATTTGCAGTCCCTGATGTAATGTGTTATCTATTAGACTTTTAAAATTAATTTTTCTCATGCTTTTGAAGCTTAAGTTTTTCTGGGTTTTGTCTTACATCCTCTTATACACAAGCTGTCGCCCCATCATTGGGGCATTCTCAACTCCTCGGGAATCGATGTCAATTTCAGTGCACTACTTAAGAAGTCCGCGTAATACCTGCTGACTCCTCTTGGAAAGCTAGGATTTACATTGTGGCTACCAACGTATTCTTCATGAAGCAAAAACTGCATGTATTTCAGCTCCAGTTGAAACAAATCCAAATAAACAGTGTAACACAGAGACTACAATCAAAAAAAGGTGACTGTTCCTCCTAATGTTTTCCACGGCCTCTCCATCGTGACCTGGAGGTGGGAGACAGACCCACCTAGCATACGGCTGAACAGCAGCAGAACACAACAGCTAGGTATGTAGTTCTGCTACATGACCATGCAGACACCATACACATCCAGTCCAGAAGCACGGTTAGTACTGCAAAGAGATGCAATTAATCATTGTTGCAAACCAAATCTGAAGGGGGAATTAACAACTCCCATCTCAAGCACTGGAATTTAAGTATCTCACTATCATGCACAGGAAGAAAGAATAGTTCAGAAAGATTGTGAGAAATGCTATAGAAGATGTCCCTGCTCATTGCAAGGGGGCTGGACTAGATGACCTTTACAGACAGGTCCGCTCCAACCCAGGCTATTCTATGATTCCATTCTACGATTCTATAGACTTAGCTTACATTTCCCAGATTAAAAATAATTCCATTACTGAAAATATCTATCTTAATAGGCCAAACTATGAATCTTCAACTTAAACGTTATTTACACCTTAAACCATAGAGAGGTAAAACATGGAAATCTGTCAAAGATGCAAACGCTTCAGAAGAAATCTAACCTTTTCTATTAAGTAGATGCATGTTTAGAATTCAGTAGAGTGCAACAACTACCGTGTCTCAAGTCGTCCAGGAAAAAAAGCTGTAAATATTCGCAGCCTGCGTTAGGAACAAAGGCAGCTCCTTGGCAGGAGTGCTCCTAGGCAATGGATGCAATACATAGGGAAAAAAAAAAAAAAAAAAAAAAAAAGAGGACTAAACATCTAAGTGTCTCCATCCCATACTCTTCAAAAGGAAAACACTTAAAGAGTTTTACAGATGCAGAAAACAACCAAAGAATGGTCCAGGACTGACAGGAACGGTGTAGCCTTGTTTATGCCTAACATCACATCTGATAGCATGGGAAAGATTCAGATGCAAAATCTAGTCTTTATGTTCAAGCACTGGCAAAGGGATTAGATATTACTGTGCCCCTAACTACACAGGCATGCGTGCACCACTCCTGCCTGGTCTTCCAATATGGGTGACATCTCTCATTTTTACCGTGGATAATGAAAAAGAAGACACTGAACTTAGCTCTAAAGAAAGTGATGGAGTTGGCTGGTTTGTATGGCAGGACATACCTCCATGTAATTCCTTTTGTAAAAATGACAGAATGATGGAATAACAAGAACATGCGTTACTGACAGGTGTAATTTCACCCATTCTTGAACGGCCATTGCTTGAAAGGGAGATGAAAGCCTCAAACTGCTGAATGGGGACGGAAAAAAACTCAGACAGAAATAACATTCGTGGTCTCAGGGGCGCCGAGTCACATTGTTCCTGCCGTCTTCCATTTAGCTAAGGAGTCGTACGATTTACAACATGCTCTGAAAAGACCTGATCAAAATTATTTTCACCTGCCTGTGGAGGGCTCCTAGAACACATTGGGGCATTTATAAACACTACCAGGAGCACGTCCAGAGGACTCCACAGCAACAGCATGCCCCCCTCACATCAGCAACAGTAACTACTATTAAACAGTTCTTGTTAATTCATCTGATGCTAACAAGCTTAACCCCGATCCCACTGTGGTGAGCAACAGTTTCACAACCAACCTCTATAGCACCAATATTCAACTGTCCATGAACAGAGACTTTTATATGTTATTAACTATTGTTAGTATAGTAATGACAGTCAGCTCCTGCCAGGGCCCTGCCACGACAGATGTTATACAGTTACCTCACGGCAAAGTCAATGCCCAATTTGAAGGGAAGGGCAGAAATCAAATGTAGGTGGGCAGGTTTCCACTCTGGAACTGAAGGCTGCCTGGGTCAGCCAAAGGAGGGGAGAAGAGGACCAAGGGGGAAACCTGGAAGGAGGAAGAACCGGTGTTAGTAACATGCAAGGGCAAGAGAGGGAAATCAGAAAGGCTACCCAATACAGAACTTGCGATCATCCTTCCCTATCAGACAAAGCACAAGAGCTGGAGCATCTCATGGCCATCATTCAAAGCACCCAGGGACTGATTAGGGGGAAAAAAAAAAAGGGAGGGTGGAGGTGGTAAGACAGCTTTGTAGAGGAAAGACAGAAGGTTCGCAGCATGAGGCTGACACTCCCCGAACATGGGATATAAGCAAGAAGTACTCCTTGGAGCTCTACTGACTCCTAAAGAACAAAACCACTGTGACCTATGGAACATGCACTGCTATTTTTTTTTTCTCTTGCTGAGTAACAGAACAATTATCTCCACTAGTTTAGAATATATTCTTTGAGTGGAGTTGTTTATTTGACCATCAACTGCTATAAACTTACATCACACATAGCACCTCACCACTGCAGATCTTAACAGCAAGAACCTCTGCCGAAGACTTTTGTACATATCAGCTTCTAGGTTGTTTTAATAACCTTCCGGAGAAAGCCCATTACCATGTTACAGAATGTGAGTTAACAGACAGTTGTCTCCTTGCATAGGTGATCACAAAATACAAAAGGAGAGCTGATCCCTAATTTTAAGAATGTTAAGTATTACCAGAAGCACTAAAAGACAATTTTTGTTGACAAAATACAAAGATGTAAAAGACTAAACCAAGGTCGCCAACAGTAATGTTTCTGGTATACACCTTTCTGCAACGACTGGATCCAAGGTCCTCTAAGCGCTCAAACGTTTATGAGCCCACAAGTTGATATCCATTAAACACTACCATACATTTTCCAGAGAAGTAGATTCTCACAGCATTTTCACAGTGCAAATTGGGACCCTTCCGGTTGCAGTGATGTGAAAAATAGGTAACTTCAACATCAAGGAATGTACATACACTACGCAAGAAAAACAGCCAACTTAATGAAAAAGATCTGATATCTGGTTCTCCACTTCGACTTATTTTCAAGCCAAGAAGGAGGGAGGAGGACTGTTTTACCGTTGGTATTTTAGTGTATTTTAGGTTAACAATCTGTTTTCTCTTGTACTGTTTTATTTGGCTTTTGTGGGACACTTACATAGTTGTTAGGAGTATATATGCCAACACATATGCTCAGAAGAATTTCAGTAAGACAGATCCAACTCTCAAGTGTTTGTTTTTGTACGCTGCAGTTTATGATCCAGGATGGCCAAACTGAAAAAGGTTATTAGAACAACAATGCTGACTGAACATCACAAAAATAGACAACCATAAAGCAATTAAGCATGAGAGGGCTACATCTATTTAAGAAATAGTCTACAGGCTCTGTGAAAGCCAAGTATGGTAGAGTTTCTCATATGCTGTCAAGAGCCATTACTTTTAGCACTGCAGAAACACAGTGATTCCATGAGCAACATGTCTGAGGAAGTTAATTCCCAGAACTGCTGCAAAGTGCTTATGGCATGATGCAAAATAATTTTATTTGTCTCTTATAGGGAAAAATGCATCTCTTCTCCTTACTTCCAGGACGCTGGTCAGAAGTCATTATGATCTCTTCTAACTCTGCAACACCTAGTAAAAAGGGCTTCTGTATGGGTTCTGCAATGCTATCTTAAGTACAAATAGACAGATAATTACAAGTGTCACTTGTTGAAATTTAATTAGCCTCCTTTAGAAGTTGATCTGTAAATGATAACGTTTCTCGTAGTTCTCTCCCAGACAGCTCATTACACTATGTAGTTCTATGATTCTGCTGTTCTCAGTGAAAATTGTTTCCCAGATAAAAGACACCAGATAGGAGATGTGAAAAGTATACTCTTCCTCTCCCCCAACCCCCCGTTGTTTTTTTTCCCCAGGGGAGCTGTTCAAAACTTACATAGTGGTGAACAAACAGGCTCTGCTGTATAACGAGCGCTGCAGTTAAAGTAAGTTTCAAACAGTTGGAATGAAATTTATAACTTAACCACTTTTGAGATGCTTACATCTAACATTCCAATATAGCACTATTTATCTACAAGCACCGCAAATTTTGCTTCAAAACAAACACGGATCAAAATAAACTTCTAAAACACCCACAAATGCTAATCTCTCTCTCGCCCTTGCTTTTTCACTCATATTGAGATATATACACTTGGCACCCTCCCCAATTATTGAAGGGAAAGCGTTTCATTTTCACACAATAGCGTCTCGCCCGCCAGAGAGAATTGTCTGGACTGCCTGCTTTCATGTGCATTTTCACTTTCAAGAAAAACACGCACAGAACGTAGATTTCACGAAACACGTACCTGTACTTTCCCTCCCTCATCAAAGACAGTGTGTGTCGCGGCCCTGCTATGACTGGCTTTTGAGCTAATGCACATTCCCGGATCTTGTGAATCAACCCTCAAAGCAGCCCCAAAGGCAAAAGCCTCCTTCAGAGAAAAGATCGGTGGAACCAAACAGGCACGACGACAGTCCAAAGCTCTTCAAAGATAGCCAGCTAGCTAGAAAGTGCTCCTTACAAGTTGTTTGGGGGTTTCAAAACCTTCAGAGTTAGCAGATCTGCTAGAAAAGCAGCTCTGCCACGCTGCAATACCCTCGGCCACGAATCCTCTCCATACTGAGATTTTGGCTAAGCAGGAAGGTTGGCTAATGTATAACATAGGGCTCTCATATTCCAAGCAAGTTCTCGAATAAGTGCAGCATATTATTCATAACATATTCTACCTCAACTGCATCAGTGTAATTTCCACATGAAATGGAACATCTCTCACGTATTGCCATGTCGCTACATTTCAAGTTCTGGTGAGATAAAACCAATGTACGTTGTCTTTGTCATTCATGGAGGATTTCAACTGATGCATGTGGTTGACCTCAATTGTTTCCTAGGTCTACAAGAAATTACCTGTAGGTGTGCTTTATGCATGTGCTAGGGTCATTTATTACTCTACAATTCAAAAAGTATGTATCATAATGCAAGCATATGCTCTATTGACTATTTTTGTAATGGTTTGTATTAGGAGGTCACTGAGTACTTGGCAAGAATCCGTAGGACCATCTGATGACTTTTTGATTCCACGTCACGCTACCACATGGCGCGCTCAGTAAACATCCAATCACAGTGAATCGCTTTGTCGAAAAGCAACAATTTCCCCTCATAACAACCTCTGTTCTCAGTGACATCCAACAGTCCACACGCACGTACACAGTAATAAAGCTGTTCACATTAACAGGCAAGGTGGCCAAGAATGTCACTCAAATGCTAAGGAGGGAAATATTTAGAAATATTGCATGTAACATACAGAACACCCTTAAAAGCCCATTAGTTCTCATTCCAGCTCTCTTATTATGCTTCTTTCAGTAATGCTTTGAATGTCTTCTCTTACAGCTGGTTTTCACTGGGTCTCACTTATCAGACCATTAGTTAATTTGAGCAAATGAAATGATCTGTTGACAGAATAGCTGTTTATTTCATCCATTTCTACTAAAAGCTTTCATGCATCAGCTCTTTCTGCCTTTCTCCACTGCTTCCTTCAGAGGTAATAATTTATAATGTGAAAGTCATTGTGTTTGGTAACATTAGGAAGCCAGATGGTTGGGGTTTGTTTTCTATAGCTAGGAACAGAGAAATACTCCCATTGTAAAGGTTCGAGAGCTGAAAAGACTAATAAATACATGTGGGCATAATGATTTTTTAAAAGTCAGTGACCAAAAAAGAAATTGTTTTTGAAAATATCACCATTTTTCTATGGGTACCATCATCTTTCACTAAGCTTACCCAGATATCTTTTTACCACAGTGCTTATTTGTTTTACACTAATACTACAAAACACATACAACCTGAAATACAATGCCAAAGAACAAACACTGAAAGGGTCTTAAAACATGCGCACGCTATTTAAGAAAATTCCAGTTAAATCACGTGTTAGTACTTATTTACTGAGAACTGACAACGTGTTTCACAAAGGCACGCACAAAGGTTCATTTCACGTGTGCCCAGGAGTGATAAAGTCATCCCTCTGCAGTTACACGTACCAACTTCCAGCTGGGATCTTGTGTTTTAGTGTAACAACCCACTGGACTTACGTTTACACCTGCAAAAAGCTACCGCTGAGAACATGAAGCAAACTAAAGATCAAATTCAGCTTCCAGTTCAATACAGGAGGCAGCCAGCGACAGCAGCAGAGAAATATCAAGATCAATACCGAACCCAAGGTCCTTATACACGCTGAGTGAGGTTTTTTTCCATAGAATAGCATTGTCTCAAGGAATACTGTAACTTAGTAGTACACACACAAGGAGATGGGCTTCTGGCTCCATTTAGCTCAATGGTATCAAAATAGTAACTGACTTCTGCAGGAGCATGACTTCAACTTCCATTTCCAAGCAGACAAAACACTACATCGACAGATGTGGTGAGCAGCCAGCTAGTACACGTTCTCTGCTTTGTACAAGGATCCTACAGAAAAACATCCCAGAGAACAAGCACTCATTAAGGTAAACTTGCCATTTTACGATCTGAATTAAAAGTTTTCAAACTGTTATTTTCTGACTTCAAACACAGCATTTTTTTCAGAATACTTAATAAGCAAAGGGCTACTGCAGAAAGCAAATTCAGGTTAGACAAATTTGTGAGCAAGTCAATGTCAGAGACCAAGAAAGTTAGCTTTAAAAAATGAGGCAGACTAGCCACTTGAAGACCTTTTAAGTATAAGAGACAGAAAACTGCACTGGTTCATCCCGCAGCAGCCACGCTGCCATTCCTCACTGCAGGAAGAGGTTAGAGTCGTCCTGCTGACAAATCAGGACTTTCACTCCACAGTCATCATGCTCGCCAAACCCCCTCCAACCCCCAAGTATGAGTAAACCTTGGCATCACTGTGGAGTGGAAATCACACATGTGAATCACTAAACAGCCACTTGAGGTTTCAGAAGACAAAATAAACTCCAGGGAATAAAAATTCAAAAGTCCAAGAGACCCAGTCAGTTAGAAGAGCGAGACAGTGAACACTTCCCTCAGGAAAGTGCTACCTCCAAGCTCTACTGCTTTTCCTAGAAAGGGTAAGACAGCAGCTCAACTGCCTTTCCCATGGAAAGAGGAAATTATGGACAGCCACTCCTCATCCGAAGACAGCCAACACAATACATGACAGGCTTGGGTTTATTTTCCACATGCCTAGAGAATGTCTAGCAACAAACTCCTATAACATCACCTGAACCCTCCAATTCTTGACATCTTTGCTAGAGGGAAGGCCCTGTCCCAAAATTCATCTATACCCCTTTTCAATCAATTGGAAAAGTTTGAGTCCCACAAGAGTCTTCTTCAAGCCTGAAAAACAGAGTTCTTCCGTTAGGTAGGAAAGACATTTAGCTCTCCCCTGCCCCCCCCCCCCCCCCCCCGGTGTATTTTAGTCAGTGATTTAATATGACTATGTGGAGTCTCTAAAAACATGTATTTTCCAGCTAAAGCATTTATGTAGTCACTTATATCTACATTCTTATCCCTCCTTTTTTTTTTTAATTCACGATTTGAGAAGAATGTGAATGAACACATGACAAATTCCTCCCCATCAACAACTTACACACACAACTCTGACATTCTTGGAAAACAAAAGCAAGTCTTCAGAAATATTTCTGATATGAGTTGTTAAATTATATTCGTGCAAGTACCCTGATGTTGAGAATCAGTCTTCTGAATTGGCCAACTATGGCTACTTTAGGAAAACAAAATAGTGGGTTTGGTTTAATTTATTTATACTCTGTGATCGCCTGTTTGTCTGTGTTTTAGTGATGCTCTTTGATGATCCAGCAAAGCATTACCCACTTCAAGGAGTTCTCTTCCTATTGAGAATTTTATTTCTTCAAGCTGATAGGCTACGATGAAATTTTTCCATTGCATGTGCTAGCATTTAACAAATCCTACCGTCACAAATACAGTAAGATGAACTGCAATGTACATTTGCTCTATATATCTATAATTGCATTTCTAACGCCACATATTTCCCCACTAAGACAAGTATTCTTTACTGGGTTGGCTATATTTAGGAGATCTACTAAAAAGCAAAAATTTGGCACTCATCTAGGTCCTATTCTGGAGAGACCTCACACTACATTTGCACTGGACAATCATGCAACACCAAGAGCAGGACCTCAGGAATGTAACACAACAACGTACACATTTTGGGATTTTTACATCAAGGTAGCACTCATCTGATCCCAAAAGCTGGCCATCTGTAAGAGGATGGTGCCCCCGGAGCCCGTCGTCTTGTTTAATGTCTCTTTTTTTCCAATTAACACCAATAAGCGCATTCCAAGATTGCTCTGCGACACAAGACCAACGTGTAGTAAGCAGGGCCTACTGAAAGAATTGTTTCAAAATCGCTCTCCTCACCCCAACTCAAATGCTAATGTAGACACAGCGTCACGTATGTGTATGCAATCACTCATCAGCCCCTCTAGAGCTTTCTTTAAAAGGAACCCAAAACTCCTGCTGAGACAAATAAAACCAACTACGAGGTCTTTAAAGGGAGCTTAATTGGTCTCTCGAATTAATAGCAGTTAATCAAATTATGCATTTTGATCGGAATTCTAAGTGAACCTTGAGGTCTTCTGATGACAGCTAAAACCATTCAAATATGCCCCATGTCTTGCCGCCAGCTGATCTTAAACATGACCATTTGCCACAGCACAAGTAATCTGCAGTTATTCACAGCTGTCGTATCACTTAAATGGTACAAATCATGTATTCTACAAAATATACTCAGTTCTCCTACCTTTTGCTTCACTTTTGATAAAGTACAGAAAAGAATGAAGAAATAAAAGATGGTCTATATTTCTCCTCTTTTTCCGCATGCTTTTCTACACGGAGTATCAGTTTTGCAGACTTCTGATGGAAGACACACACTATATCTAATCAAACAATTTTTAAGGGTTTAAAAAAACCCTCCAATCCACATATTACAGTTAAAATGATTTTTCCATGATACTGCACCTACGACTTACAGAGAAGGAACCTTGGGCGGGGAGGGGGGGATAATAATTATATTAACTGGTCCTTTTTAAGATATATTTCTCCAGAACAGATTTGATAAACACAACAAAAAATCATACTGAACTTAAGAGCTGTCTTAGCATGCTGTATAACATTTTAAGTAACATTCTTTGCCTGCTTTCTTAACTCCTTTCTGTCGCCAGTACTTCATGATCCTACAAGTGAAATCATAGTAATAGAACTACACCATAAATGTACAGCCGCCTTCTTAACAGCTGTTTTTGAGGTTCAGAGGACTCTGGATCCAACAGCCCTGTTTCCAAGTATTTCAAGTGCTTTTATACTCCATTACACCTTTTGCCAAACGCGGATCAGCATACAGCACACGAAAAGTAGCAGACAGCCACGCTTATGATTTCTGGAGATAAAAATATTTCTTTCATACTATACTCTTTCCAATGACACGGAATCTGATATGTATTTTGTATTTCAAGGCCAGAAGTGATTTGTTTTAAATTAAGGTACGACTACCTGCATGACTCACGCAATTTCCAAAGCAATTTATTAAACGGACAAACATGGGTTCAGTTAAAAGAGAAATAAACATTTCGATAATACCCTCTTTTTCTTGAGGGGGAACCCTTCATACATGTTGGGAAACAGCAAAGGGAAAAAAGACCATGTCAGCACAGTGTTGTTGGTCATACACAATACAGCCTTATGCTTCATCGAAGTTTTCAACACAGGAAACAGATATATTAGAAAGTGCTTAATTCACAAGTTTTTTCCGAGTCAGCTACAGCGGTTGCTTTGAATGGCTCTAAAGGAACAAGCTGTAACCAGTGCTTTCATACAGCTTCAATAAAACACATTTCAAAGCCAAAAAGGCCCAACCATCTAACTGCTTTCACGGCCAATACTCAGTGCAGAAAAAACTAAACAAGTTCCATTCTGGTAGGCATGAATTTCATCTGATCTCCTGGTTATAGCTCTCTCAATTGAGAACAGGAGCATCAGTTTTTTTGTTGTTTTGCATTTTTTTTGTGGAAACTCTTTTTTTCCCCCCAGTCAGTGGAACAGGGGAAGGAAGGATGAATCCTTAGCTTACCAATGTCCTTAATTTCCATCAACAGACTCCACCTAATTATTTGACGTGCCTTAACACTTTTGATGGTGGCACTGATGCCTGCGAGAACGTAACTATAACTTGTTCCAATCGCCATGAAATCCAAAACCAGGCTTACAAGGTATCTATGTCTTGAGATACATCAGTGTAGCTGTGGTCTTCCCCTCTGCCACATCACCCCAAGCCCCTCCCAAAAGATCAGCCTCAAGGTATTCACACAGTAACTGAGAGAGTTGTCCTGGGACACAAAAAGGAGTTCCCAAGTATTGCTTAATTTCCTAAGGCTTTTGTAAATATAAACTACGATATCCACAGAGCCCTTAATCACCTTGAATAAACAAGTAATATTTAATCCATACCACAGTATAGGTGAGGACTAGATAGGGTAAACATACACCTGTGTAAAGAAGTCGAGACCTGTCTGCCTGCCCAGTTCATCAGATCATAAGACTTGCATTGGACTTCAGGGGAATTCTCATTTATCAAAACAGAGAATTCACCAGTACTGGCAAAATCCATCAGTAGCCCACTGTTACCTTACCCTGCAGCCCCTGCTCATTTTTTAAAACTATCTTCTACCTCACACATCGTATTTCTTACATAAACTTTTCTGGATAAAGTTTTTGAATGGAACCGGTTAATGAGCAAATAAACGCAACACTTTTGTCATGACAGGGTCGTTTTAAAGAATTAACCTGCCAGATCAACTTGACATATGGATGACCTGCAATAGCCAATAAGAAATGGAGAGGAAATAGGAACCCCTGCTAATCAAGCCACAGAGAGTGGCCAAACACAGCTGAGAGAGGTTTGCCTTCCAGGCACAGTAAAGTGCAGTTTTCGAGACTGGATGTTTTTCAATGCTCCTCATCCCACTCTATGTGAGAAAAGGAGACATTTTACCCTGCTTTTTTGTTGCTTTTTTCCGTTTTTATTCTGTTGGGTTAGTTTTTTTGTTCGTTTTTATTTGATTGGTTTTGCTCTGGTTTTGTGTTTTTTGGTGTTGGGTGGTGGGTTTTTGCTTGGGGTTTTGGGGTTTTTTTGTTGTTGTTGTTGGGGTTTTTGGTACAAATAGGACGGGCTGGCTGTGTATCTAGAAAACACAAACAGAAAATCATCTTCTGGCAGAGGTTGATTTCTAAGGGTCCAGACGTATCAGCAGAGCTCCCACTGGCAACATCAGGTGAGAGCACTGACACTGTTCATTGCATCTCCTACATGTAATACCCCTATCACTGTGACATGTAGAAGTGCTGCTAACCCTTAAATAAAGGGCTGAGCCTTGCCGTGGATAATGCCAGAGCAGAGTATTACAAAAAACTTTGTCAAGACCACACTCATTCAGCTTCTGAGAAGTGTTTCACATCCTTTTCTTTTCCATCTCCCATTTCTGCATTAACCCTGAAGTCTAGCTGTAAAGCAGGTAACCCCATCATGTAGCATTAACTCCTGTTGTGCTGTGGACCACCACAGCAGACAATCTCATCGTCACAACGCTGTCACATGTGTGCGGTAATTTTTGAGGTAGACCACAAAGCCTTACACAGGCTGATCTGGATGGACTAAGAAAAGTTAGTCTTACGTTGACCAGTCTTTTGTAAGGAATCCCAAGGATTTAATTAAATTGCTCATTGGCTCAGAGAGACCCAAATTGCTATTGTCACATGGTGCCATTCAAAGGAGGATGGGAAGTCATATGACGACTCCCTGCCGTGTCTGTCATTTTTATTAGTCCAACTTGTGCAACTTGGAAGCAAGTCCCAAGGCTTGCACTGCCTTCATCTCAAAAGGAGTAGCAGATTCTAGAAATCACATACCGAACAGAGAAGCACAGAAACCATGCAAGTCTCTCACTGAGCACAGACAGGATCCTGCAATGTAAACATTGCTTGGCAGCAGTTTTAGCTTTCCAAAGAGGCAGTGTTTTCTTTGGGTCGGCTGGTATTCTCAGCAACCAGCGTACATGGTCTTAGAGCCCGAGTGCAACCCCTAAAAATGTACAGAATTGTCTATAGCCCTAGTAATAATACAGGTGGCACTGTCCAGATTAGAAAACAAACAAACAAACATGGTTTCATAAGGGAATACCTTCTCTCTGTTGGTTCATTAGGTACGCAATAGTAAAAACCAAAAATGTCTTTTGTGTGCATTCATGATTGCAGGCAACAGGTTTATGTTCTGTATCACTATTTGAAATGCATTCCCACATTAAAGTGTATTAAGAAAACATTATGGGGTCTCCTGTAAAACAGCAAACTACAGGAGAGTTAGAGTTGAGGCTGAAATTGCACACTTGATATACTTCATTATATCTAGGTACGTACTGAATAGCTTGTAATAATACTCACTGTTCCAAAGACTTTTATACATAACCAGAGGCTGTTTTGAGGGCGTAGAAATTGTATCACTGCAGGAGGCCTGGGAACCGAGACCAGCTGTCTTCATTTTGATGGGACACTTTACTATTTATTTTTTATTTTAATTTTAAAGGCTGGCCCATAATTTACCGTCCTTCGCTTTTTAGACCCCCACATGTAACTCTGCAGGCAGCGTGCTAAAACCTTACTAGTGCTTTCTGAATCTAAGCTCTGCTTAACACAGCTGAGGTGGCTCCCACCTGCTTGTTTCAATAACCTCTGCAACAGCAGTATAAGGATACACAGCACAAGAGCAGAGAGGAGAACCAAACTAGCTCCAACATATAAAGACATGCCTCACAGCATCAGAAAAAGGAAACAAACAAACAAAAAAATCACCCCAAAACCTCTTTTGGCTTAGTAAACCCAAGGAGTTTTAAAAAAAATTTTTAAAAATAAATAAATAAAATCATTTTAAGCCTATGACCCTATTCTACCTTTTTCTGTCCATGTTTCTCAGGGCTGAGTTTCACCCAAGGAGAGGAATCTCTAGCAGAAGCTTCCAGGAGTTCCCAGACTGCACTGGATCCAGTTTCAGGTGCTCAATGAATGCTACTGCACTGTGTCCACAAGACTGAAGTCTACTATTGACCTCAACTCTTTCCAGTGCCCTCCTTAGGCCCTCTGTGGTAACAGAAAAGCACATTTCATTTCCCACTCCCAGATCCACACAGCACCCCATCAGCACAGTGAGGGCATTGGAAGCAACCTGTAGAGAGGTCTCAGCCAGTCCAAAGTGCTGGGTTCTGCATTAAGCCAGAAATACCTGTTAGTATAAACTGACAGCCCTCTTCTACGCTGAAAGGGTTCTGCGTAACTCAGTAGTGCCCCCATCTGTAAAATGAAAAAATTACATTTCCTTTATAAAATGCTCTGAAAACTACAGCCAGAAAGGGAACTAAAAGAGTAAGGTGCTACAATTAGCAATTGCCTTCTTTTTTTTCTTTTTCTTTTTAACATCATGGCAAACATGTAGAATAAGTCACAGAATGCTTCCATTTTCAAGGCTAAACCATCACGGCATTGTTCCACCCCGCTTCATTTCTGCCATACATTTAACCTTTTGGGTCCCATTTCTCCCGTAGAAATCCCTAAATATCCCAAGAAGCACAGTTCCCAGGATATTTGTCAGGCAGCTGAAACCACAAGGTGTTTGAAGCTTAATGAGAAAGCTTGCTCACATATGTTGTGGAACCACACTTCAGGCAGCATTTCCTCTGCAAATTCTAGAGATCAATTAGCTAGCCATAAAAGAATAAATATCAACCCTAGAATTAGGGGAGGGAGGAAGGGGAGTTATGCTTTTACTTCAATTAGGAGAGTTCAAGGAAAGCAAAAAAATCATTAGTGTATGCCCGATCAACTTCCTAAGCAAGCAGAACCAGGAAATAAGATCACAATCACTTCTGACTTCCAGAAAGCCCAGCGCTGCCTTTGCAGTCACTTTTATTATTTTTCTTTAACATGAGAGACAATCTAACAGACAGAAATCCAGGCTCCTGCTACCGTAGAAAGAAGGCAAGAAACAGCACTGTTCTAGCTAAACACAGCAGTAAGACTAGGATGACCATTCTGGGCTCATTTTCAGTTGTGTTATGAAGTTTAAATGGAAGCAGATCAAACTTAAATCGTGAAACTCAAAACTTCCCTCCTCGTACAGCACACGAGCGCAAACTCTTCTTTGTGCAAAACTAAAGCTATTAAAAAGCCAAGGATATAGGAGCATCCTCCCTTTAAATTGAAGGATATTGATCTAGTTATACTTACAAGTGGAAATTTAAACTTCAGCAGCACTGTCCGCTGAACATACCTACGTGAATGCAAGGGAGTCACAGGCAAAGCAGGAGAGATTCCCACGCGGCCTCTGCCAGCATGATCCTGGTCAAGTAAACCACTGGCAAGCACAGCGCACAGGCAGCTTGGCTACTGTGTAGGAGCGGGCTGAGTCACGAGGCACATGGCCATATGCATAACACTTTCCTATGTTAGGCCCAACATATCAAGCACCCCACCAAAACTCAGCAGGGAAACTCCAATAGCACCAATGTTAATGAGTTTCAAAGAGATTCCTCCAACAGTCAGACTGCATCTTCCTCTATTTAAAGCACGCATGGGAACGAATTTTGCAAGACGGGAATCTACAACTTCTTATGGATTCAAAACACAATTCACTAAATGTTTTTCCTTTTGTATCCTTCAGCTCAGCACTTACCTTTTGTAGACTTCACGGCAGCATTTTCGTAGACTATGCTTATTTACAAAAAAATTAACATCAACAAATTTCTAGGTTTCAAGAAATCTCTCCTAAATCAAACAGTCTTTTTCAAATGTTCCACCTGAAGTTTTCCTGTAAAATACCTTGCTTTCCTATTCAGATTAATTTTTGAGCTGTTAAGAAGATTGTGATCTCACAGGTACTCACATAAATTTTTCCAGTACGATTGGCTTCCTCTCTTTCTGCCAGAGCCTGCAAGAAGTTACCTTTCAGTTCTTTTCCTACACTTGCTAGTGACCTAGGAAAAAAAAAAGGTACAATTATTACTATTCATTATTGCCACAGACTTTGGGTTCACGGTTGGGTTAAGGGTTCTGTAAATATAAGGAGACAGTCCTCAGCCTATCGTAGCTAGTTTGTCTATTGCCTGTTCTACTTTTACAAACCCTTAAACCACTCTTCAAAATTGATCACTACTGCAGATGTACGATATAGCAGCAGTTTATCAAAAAGTAACTTCTACTAAGATGCATTTTTCGTTATATATCCAGAGTAATCTAAGCGCTTGTTTTTTATCTCCAGAACTATGGCCAAAGTCACGTTTACATAAGAATACCAAATTTTCACAGTGTACCAATATAAATCTAAACAGATTTAATACTTCATTCTTCAGCCAGCAACTAACCAAATTAACTACTACATACTTAAACTGCTTGGTGTGGTAGGGTCAATATAGTTTCTGTATCCTTAAGTACAAAGCATGAAAAGAAAAACCAATTGCGGGGGGGGGGGGGGCGCGGTATGCAGGGCAAAAAAAAAAAAAAAAAAAAAACAAGAAAGGATACCATACACTAAAAATTACTTGTTAGGCTTTGAACACAGTGCCCTAGAACTCAGTCATTAAAAAGAGAAAACACGCATCAGATGGACAGAAGCACTGAATATTGGACAGACCCTTCAACAAAAGCGTGATTCTTCAAAATGGTTTCTACAAGTCTCTTAGCCTAATCTAAAGCCCTTCTCCATTTGCAGGGGTCATTGCACTCGCTCCAACGTACTCTGCACACACGAGAATGAAGTGAAGACTTCCTAAATCTTGCACTGAAGTGGCTTCACTGCACACTTTTCACCTTTTCATGTCTGAAGTAGTGAATGCTGACTGGAAAGCGCACTCTCAGGCAACCCAAGGCAAACCAGTGCCTCCAAGTTCAATCCAGATCTACCTGAAAGGGGAAGGATTATTACATCCGCCCACTATCTCGATGCGAGTATTGCAATAAAAAGCAGTAGCATTTGTCAATCTAAGTAGACAGAATACAGCATCAATAAAGACCTTTCTCTCAAGTGTAAAATGTATCAAATTTCAAATAAAGGACTGCCACAAAACGTGAAAAATTCCCTTTGGTTAAGTTTTTAAATATAGACATGCACGGTAATGTCCTTCAACTGAGTGAAAAGCCTGCATCTAAGCTTCAAAATTCTGATGCAGAGCTATCAGGTCAATCTCTGGCCACTTAACCAGCTGTTATCCAGAAGCACCTTAGTTTGAAGCTGTTTCAGAAGTGCATCTGCCACACAGTAAAAAAATATGAAAGACTAACATATGGATTAAAACACCTCAATTAATTACATGTAAAAGACAGATAAGAAACAGAGTATTGAATTTTACTTTTCCTGTCCAGTTAAGAATTCCAGATTCCCAAAGTATTCCTTTATCTAGCAGAGGTTATACTAAATCAACAGTAAATCCATGTTTAACAACTATTCTAGCCAACTTCACTTGAAGTCTCCGGCTCCTATTTTGAACCAGAAGGGTATGGGTGCCTGAAAGATTATGTTTTTAGTCACTTAAATCTTATGTTCCAATAACAGACGTCACCTTTCCTTAAAAACCTTGTCTTCCTCCCATCCTTCAGTCACCAGCAAAATAATCACTGATCCACTTGCAGAAAACTAAGATGTATAAAACTTCCTTTTTAGTAAGTATCATTACTTCTACATGAGAACATACTGAGCCATGCCCGAGATCAAGCTGCACTGTTTCTCAAAAATATAAGGTATCGCTGCCTGGCCCTGTCTAGGCCAAAAATCACACAGTGTTAAAACACAGTGTCAGGGTTTCAGCTGGGATAGAGTTAACTTTCTTTCGAGTAGCTGGTATAAGGTTATGTCTTTGATTCAGCATGAGAAGAATGTTGATAACACACTGATGATTTCAGAGGTTGGTGAGTAGTGTTTAGACTAAATCAAGGATTTTTTCAGCTTCTCATGCCCAGCCAGCAAGAAGGCTGGAGGGGCACAAGAAGTTGGGAGGGGACACAGCCAGGACAGATGACCCAAACTGGCCAAAGGGATATTCCATACCGTGTGATGTCGTGTCCACTATACACAGTGGGACGAGTTGGCCGGGGGGGGAGGGGCGGCAGGCCAGGGGTCATCGGTCAGCGAGAGGTGAGCAATTGCATTGTGCACCACTTGTTTTGTATATTCCCGTCCTTTTATTATTATTATTACTACTACTACTATTATTACTGTCATTTTATTATCATCATCATTATTATTATTATTGTCATTATTACTTTCTTCATTTCTGTCCTATTAAACCATCTTTACCTCAACCCATGAGTTTTACCCCCCGCCCCTTCCCCCCCAGATTCTCTCCCGCATCCCACTGGGTGAGGAGAAGCAAGCGAGCGGCTGCGTGGCGCTTAGTTGCTGGCTGGGGTTCAACCACGACACTTTTTCACCTAGCTTTTAAGAAAATCATCAAGTCCAGTCTGGCCAAAAGGGTTTCAGATTCGTACAAAAAGAAGCAAACAATGAAACAGCAACTTGAGCAATAAAATATACTAACGTGCAGAGTAACCTTTTCACAAGAGATCAAAAGGTTCCTTAAATCGTTACGGCACACTCAAAGAACCATCAAAGGTACGGGGCCTTTGGTTAAAAAAAGTTAGTGGAAGTAAAAAACGCCACAATTTTTTAAATAATCCTGTATAATTGATTGACAGAACTCCAGCTGGGGGTTTTGTTCTTTCGGGGGTTGGGGGGGGTGCTTTATATTATTCAGGGTGCAGCCCTTATTTTTTTCCAGTAACACCAGCGTATCTAAGGCTTCCGGTAGTTTTTAAACACGCAGACAGGCGCACACACGCAGACAGGCGCACACACGCAGACAGACGCACACACGCAGACAGACGCACACACGCGCAGACGCACACACGCGCAGACGCACACACGCGCAGACACACACGCGCGCAGACACACACGCGCGCAGACACACACGCGCGCAGACACACACGCGCGCAGACACACACGTTATAGACACTCGTGACAAATTGGAGGAGCCAATTTGTATTAAATAAAAGATCAAATTTATTAGCAAGCGATAAAAGAGCAAAACAGCGCTGGGTGGCCGGGGAGACAGTGCTCCGCCACAAGCTCGCACCCAAACAGGGGAAGAGCCTCTTTATTTATACAGTCTTTTTAGTCCCTGATACCTGACGGCTGGCTGGTATCTTCGGTATCTTGTGCCATCAGGTGTTAAGTGGTCGTAATTTGCCTTCTGGTGGTTGTTGGGATGAAGGCCGAAGTCTTCCTCAGCTGTTCTTTAGGTGACTCAAGTCCCATTCATGCTCTGTAAACGTCTCTCTACATATGCTAATCATCGGTACTCATGGTCTTAGATAAGTGAAGAATATTCCTACCTCCACATGCGATTTCATGAACAAAGTTAACTCGTTCATTACAACACACACACAGACACACACACACACACACACACAGACACACACACACATTCATCGTCTAAAAATAGATACCAAAGAGGAAAGCTCCTCCACCGTTCCTATTTAATACACCTAACTTCCACACATACACACTTCCTCATTCCTGCCAAACTCAGCCTAGCACAGACAGGCACAATATCAGTACTCGGAGGAGCTAAACGGGTACGCCGAGCTCTGCGCTGGAAATTTCAGTTGGGGGCTGCTGCTGACCTCCCAAAAGAGCAAAGACAAAAGTTTTCTTTTTCACGCAAATTTCCTGGGAAACCCAAGTAAAACACATTCCACGGTACAACTGTTGCTACGCATGCGCTGCACCTAACCATGCTGGGCAGAGCTTGCTTTTCGTTATTAGTTTTTTCCTTTCTGTTCTCTTAAACTGTTCTTATCTCAACCCATGGGTTTTACCTGTTCCCTTCTGATTCTCTCCCCTGTCCCAGTGGGTCGGGGGGAAGTGAGTGAGTGGGTGCATGGTGCTTAGCTGCTGGCTGGCGTTAAACCATGACACAGAGCTAAAATACTGCAGGTGCACCACAGGTATAAGGCAGCAGCTTTTCACAATCCTTGAGATAATTCCAAAAGGGCATTATTGTGCCTTACTTGCTGTGTTGACTACTTGGGGTGTATTTCAGCAAGCCTAACTTCTGAAAGATGCTAAATAGGAAAAGGCACCATCTCATACGTATGTATTTTCTAAATACTAGTCTCAGCGACGAAGCCCCCCTTGCTCTATAGAAGATGCTTCAACATCTACAAAATGAAGAAAAAAAAGAAAGCCTGGATTTGAGTAAAATAAATTCATTTTCCTATAGCCAGTGAGAAAAACCATCAACAATATTATGGCAGAATAAAACATTAGGAGTGCAACACATTATTGTTGAAGTGACACAGAAGCAAGCTCACTTGGAGCGGAGCTTAGTATTAACTGGCTGCTTTTTTGTAACAAAAAGGGCAGTGGGACAGAAGGCCCCTGCCTCCCCCTCCCCCTCCTCCAAAAAAAAACCAAAGCAAGCAAAATTATTCTTGAGTCATATCAGAAAAACATGTGAAACATTCGTTCATTTAGATAAATGGTTTTAGAAATATATCAACATAATTTTATCCTCACAACAATGTCCCTAACAGCCTAAAAGTAAAAGAAAAATAGATCATGGGACCGGTTGGTGCAGAAGCAGAACACAAGATGTGTTTTCTGCATCAGACACTTTACCTCTTTGAAATCCCCTGTTTTAAATATATACTATTACTATATATACTGTTACTGGATAAAGAATAACAGAAGGTATTGCTGTCAAATTTGAATCGCAAAGAAAGCAGAAATAGGCTCAGGCTCTTCCGGGGTAAGCCTTTATAAATATAGAAAACAAGAGCGTTCAAGAGAATGAGGAGCTTAACACTTAACACTTGAATTCTAAAACTCCAGGATCTGGAAGCATCCCCCAGCATCTAAGCAAGTACTTCCTGAGGTAGGGACAAAGAACCTCTTGGTATACCTTCCACTTTTTTTAACTGGCAAGGATTTACTCCTTTATTTCCTGCATGAATGTGTATGTTATTTCTTTGAGTCTTGGTCTTTTTCAATTCTTTGCCCCTTGGGATGTGCATCGGGTACCTCGCTATCCCAGCTCAGAGATCCGTCTTTTCTCTCCGGGCTTGCCCACACAAGAAAAGTGCACCCATTTACCTTAAGGGAGATTCTCAACTAAGGTAGTTAAAACAGTACAAAAGGTAGCATGATTATTCCTAAGACTGGCTTAAAGCGGGCTCATTTCAGTACCAAACATAGTCAATTAGTAACTGACCTGACTTAAAACTGTCCACAAGACACTGCAAGCTTCTGTAGACGTATTTTTGCATCGAACCAGTTTAAAAAAAAAAAAAAAATCAGTTTGACTTTAATAAACTCAACATAAAGAATTGCAAGCTTCTGCAGAAATAAGCGTGCACCAATTTCTTTTTAAGAAGTTCCAATTAGACATGGTTCTCATCTGAATAACACCACATATTCACTAGGAAGATGCAGCATTTACGGGAACATTGTATGAGCATTTGTTACTAGTCAGTCTTTGTGAAAGAAAGAAGATTTTTCTCTCCCTGCCACAGCAGCACGTACATTCTCCGCAATCTAGTTTACCATCACAGCAGAAGACTGAGAAAAAAAGATCAAGGCATTCCACTCTGCAGAAGTTCCCCCCGCCACGAACAGGCTGAAATTTTGGGGTGTGACTAGCTAGGAATTCAGGAAGGCCACGTAAATGTTTGTTTCAGCTTCCTGCCAGGCAAGATGAGGGAGTTCTCTGAGCAGGGAGGAGCAGTGAGGAATTCCCTAGCACCCACCAAACACTACTCATGTCTAACGACAGTTACTTAACTTGCCATGACACAAAAAATTGCTGTTTAAATGAAAAAAAAAAAAAAAGTTACTTCCTAAAATCTGCATTAGGTCCTTCACAAAGATAGAGGATTACAAATTATACACCAGTTCAGAGAACATGCTTGCACATTACAACAGCCCTTGAAAAGGAGAACACAGAACATTTCATTATTAGCGTAAATTTATGCATCTCCAGCATCACACGTCACCATAACATTCGTGCACTGCCCGAAACTACTCCTACCACTCAATTCATGCCTCAGCGTACTTACTGAAGGATGCTTTAGAGTGAAAGCCCAATTTACGAGGCAGCATTATCTCTTTACGAGGCACTCTGATGCTAACTGCAGTCATTCGTACTTGACACTGTACATATCTGACTGATTTTTTTAATTCTTATCTGTACCTCATGGGTAGAGGTCCACACTGAGACCCGGATGCTACTGGGCGAGGTAGTGTACAACCCTACTGCATTGGTGAGCTTTGAAACCAAACACCCAGACACAGAAAAGCCTGGTGGAAAAAGTAAAATACAGGAGAACGCTACTCTTCTCATATTTCAAATGGGAATCTGAGACATGCTAAGATTAAGCAACATATCCAAAGATAGCACAGAATGTTTCTTCAAAAATGTTGTTATTGTCACCAACTTGGTGGCATACGATCCATAACTAGTTGTGTTGAGTATTAATTTCTATATTAACTTCTCCCCATCTGAAGGTATGATTTTCCTGCACATACAGAAGAGGATGCATTAACAATGAGCAACACTTTTGACTACAGTTTCCTTCAACAGAAGCAATACTGAAAAGAAGTATTACAGTTTAGCAAAAATAGAAGGGATACTTTTCTGAAGGAACTTGTTTGGGTACAGAAACTCCTACTGACGTTAACACTATTAACTCTTGGTTGCTCTTTTTAATGCCATAAATACAATTCTTACTTTATGATGCTCAAAGGTTCACTTATGAAACCGTACCTTTCCACACTATCTTGTTCCTTCCAAGCTACTCTCCTCCTTCCAAGAGCTCCTAGTATCTGCCACCATCCCACACACCTTTCTCACATTCCCAGTTCAGATGCGTTTTGCTTGCAGCATGCTTTTTTGGTCTTCACTGATAGGTATTAGTGAAGCAGAAAGAAGGAAAGCTCTTTCTGAACTCGGGTTTTGGTTCCTCGATTCTTATTTTGACAGGCTACACTGCTTTTTTTTCTATTTCATTATGGTTCCCTAGGGGTTCGTTTACTTTATTTTCCTACATCCTCTACCATGTAGGCTCTTCCTGAGAGCACTGGAGTCACAGTTGGAAACAGAACAATGTAGTTTAACTTTTAGAGAGCCCCATTGACCTGAAGAATGCTTTTTAATCAAACTGAGATAATGGGAAGAACATCTAACAGTCAGACTGTTATTCTTTCAAAAGTACGCTCTGTGTTCCATTCAGCAGAAAGCCGGACTGGAATGCACATTCTCGCCTAACTTCTGCAAAGCAGCTGTGTTTTGCAAACACCTGCTCCAGGATTAGTGGGGAGACAGGCATAGGAACTCGGTCCCAAAGCTTCTCCCTCATCTCGAGACACATAATTTTTATTTTAAAACACCTGAAGTTTCAACCTCTCAGTGCTACGCACTTACAGCATTGTGTCCTGAGGCAGGACTAGTACTTGAGCACTTTTCCAAGACATCAGATGTCTATTTGTTTTCTTTACGGAAGGCATGCACACTTTAAGAAGGGAGACACTGCAGTACAAGATTATGCCTTGGAGACCAGGGTGTAAGGCTGGGACTGGAAAGATCCAAGTTCATCATCTCACTCTGTCACAAACATGCAGCGCAAGCTTGGCGATCAGCTCCGTTTTCTTGCACCTTAGTTTCCAGTCCGAAAAGCTGGAATGACTCTACTTCTCCAGCTCAATATGGACAAACACAGTAAGGCCGCCTGAGACTCCGCAAGAGGCATAGCACTTAAAAAGGCATGGGGGAGCATTCAGACACTGTAGTAACGTGGACAAATACTTACTCCTTTATGTTCAGTCACATGAATCGTAAGCTTGGTCAACCCACTTTTCATTAGCAATTCTTCTCTGCAAGGATGAGAAAACACACCCTCTCCACAGTAAAATATTCCTTTTGTTAAACGTCAGCGTGGTTCTGCAAGCTGCCTTGTGGGAGTATCAGACTGGCTTGAGACCTATGAATTCACATTCTCAGGCCTTTCTCCCTTCCCGACAGACCTAACGCCACAAGCGTACTTGCCCCCTTCAGCTAACTCACCTCAAATGGGATGCGAGGTTCAAAAGAAACTCATGCAAGGGTAGCCAACATCCACCGAAATCCTAGTAAAGGTTAGCAAAGTAAGAAAGCAGTCTCTGGCTGACCTACCACATGCAGCCACGGCAAGATAAAGCAAGAATGAAGGCAGTGTATCAGTGTTGTCAAGACTGATATGCAAGGACATATGTATGACTGATTTTTACTGCACAGTGCCATTTTTTTTTAATTTTAATGAAAAAATACAGAGTATCTTCAAACTGCAACGACACCACATAGTGAGAACCATAATCCTTTAAACCATGACTACCTGAATCCATCTACAAGTTTGCCTCCATTTTAAAAAAGAAAAATGAAACAGGAGTAAAAGAAAAAAAAAAAAATCACTGATGTACAACGAGCTGTCAGAGTCTGACCGTCAGGGTCCAGTCCTCTACTCTCCAGCAGTACTTCCACTGTATTCCAGTGGTAAGGCAAAAACAGGCACCCAAAACATCAACTGACACCACAGGCTGGATTTGGACTACTGCACACACAGATGTGTCTACCTAGAGACAAAGGGAAACTACTTCTTTTCTAAATAAACATGATCTGGGGCTGCTTAAAGGGGAGGTCTAGATTTAAAAAAACCAACCAACCAAACAAACAAAAACCCCACAAAACTTCTTTTGGTTCAGCTTTACAAAATAAAGCCTGCTGATCCTACTAACCAACTTTATGTACTATGTTAACTTGCACTTCCCTGCAGCTCCTATAAGCAACACCAAAAGGTAAAAACCGTCAGGTGATCTTTCTTGTATTTTACAAAGACAATGATGCAAGGAGAAGACAATTACTTAACCTTCTTTGAACCTAAAATAATGGCATCAAAAGGCACTAGGCAACAGCATTTGTGTAACAAGCTTATGTCTGTGAGTTTGCAATTTTATTACATTTATTACATTGCAATTTTATTACATTTTATTACACACATAATAATAATGTGTGGCATCCCAAGAGCAAAGGACCTAAGCAGGAAGACATGGCTAAGAGGAAAATACAAATGAACTTAAAATCTGTTGTATCTCTGTTCACGACCTTGCATACTGTAAGCGTGCCACATGTCTAACAGTGTCAAAACTTCTCAATTACACCGAGAACAAGCTCTGCCTGTAAGGGGACGGTAAGCGAGGAGCTTAATGCTGACCTGAAGAGAAGGGGGTGTATACATGGGCAAAACTAGGTCCAACGTGACTGCACTGCATTTCACAAAGTCCTTTTAACAGTTGTGGAGGTCTCTGCAGCCTAAATGTACTCTCTTAAAAGCCCTCTGCAAAGCTCCCACTAAACCTCCTAACCCCAAGATCTTGATGTGAACCGTTCAGGGCATACCGACATTGAGGTGCATGGTATGTACTATTTCGTTACTTGGGCAACTTCATTTTAAAAATATTTTTACTGCATGTGTGTCTGTGCTAAAAAAGAACCAATCCTGACATCAAGGAATTAGATTAGAAATTATATAGAAAGAGAAGATTAAACTTTGAACTATTTGGACATTTTAGAGCATATAAAAGTTTGTAAAATCTGCTATAAAATTTTTGATCACTGGTTACATAGTTGAACATACAGGAAATAACTTTCTAAGGACCTTAATACCATACATTTCATCGTTTAATAAAATGAACAAGGAACTGTAACAACTATACTTACTACATGATATCTGAAACTCTGTGGAATAAATGATTTTTTTTTAAAAAACATTTGAGTTGCTTATGCACTTCTCTGCAACACTTTCCAGAGCTATCGCAGATTTGGCTTGTGTTGAGAAGCCCACACCTGACAAAACACTGGCACCAGTATTTCAATCGGTCCAAGCTACAAGTAACATGGTCCTGTCACTCAACCAACATTCACAAATTTAAAAAAAAAAAAACAAAAAACAAAAAACCACAACAAAAAAAACCCCAAACCTTTATCACCTCTGGTTAAAGCCCTAGAATACACACACTGCTGCCTGTTTAAAGCAAGGGAGGGAGGAAATTCAGGCAGAAATTTTCCTAGTGCCACTGTCATAGCTCACCATCTATGAGAAAAGATAACTGTACGTCCTGTATGTTGTGCCTTTTGCACGAAAAAGCTGGACTTGCAGTCTTAACTCGAGACAAAAGCTTACCTGACTTTGGGAAGCATCCTTGTAATGAACGGGTTAACTTTGTTCATGAAATCAAGGAGGGGGAAGAGACACATTGAGAGTTAACATATGCCTGGTGTAAATAACAAAGCTTGCTTAAGTGATGTGTAAAGGGAAGAGGGCAATGGCTATAACTTACTAGATAAGGAGGGGGGGAAAGAACAACAGCAATAACTTACTAGATGTGAAATATATTAACCTGATCCGTGTCAATATAGAACAACGATAGGGCCGCATGGTGAAATGTGACCCTCTCTGCATATGTAATCTTTAACCTTTTTGCTTGATCTTGTATAACCGTAGGTCTAAGGGAAGTAGGAGAGTATGTATATAGTTCTTGCAAAAGCCATATAACAGTAGGGAATTACAAAAGTTGGAAACGAAATAAAATCAGACATCAAGTAGAAGTCGAAAAATACTTCACACGGTCTCTCGGAAGTAGCGGAATCCTATAGTTGCAAAGGTTTAAAGAAAAAAAAAAAAAAAGCAGGGGGACTGATATAGAGAACAAACTGCTTATTGCTTAATGATTGTCTCTCTGTAACTTTACATACCAAGGACTGGTGTTTGTCAAGGATTAAACCTGTCAGAGACTGGTACTGGTACTTAGGAATGATGAGCAAGAAGGAACCAACAGCGATCACAAGACTTAATTAAGTGTTCGATGAATTTACGATCTTGTTAAGAAGACACAAGTAGAGGCCTTGCTTGAATAGATAAGGCCAGAAAAGATAAGAACTCCTGCCTTTTGTTCCCATCCTTGTAGATAATTTAGCTTAAACTAACCATATGGTGCTATACCACTAATGAGAACTTAGATAATAAGAACACTAACAAGCACTAAGGTATCAAAACATGTAAAGGACCATACTGCGCAGAATCACCTGAGGAGGGTCAAATAGCGGACAAGTGAGGAAGACTATGGAAGACCACCAGAGGACTCCTGAAGACCACCAGAGACCTTCAATGCGCCTGAGTAAAGGATATTTACATATGTTAATAGTTTCCTGGGAAAACTAATGAATATGTATAACATTTCTCAGGAATCCAGTGAATATGTATGTAGAACCTGTACTTAACCTGCACAATTAGACCTGACGGTGCGGGCCTATGGCGGAGCGTTGCCTCCCCGGCCGCCCAGCGCTGTTTTGCTCTCTTATCGCTTGCTAATAAATTCGATTTTTATTCAATACAAATTGGCTCCTCAAATTTGTCACGAGCGTTTATAACATCCTGAACACGTGGGCCACAGCTCATGACAAGGAGATGTATTACAGTTGGGCTGTGGCATATCTTTTTGCCCATTCAAAGCTGGACTAGCAGCAGACCAAGCCAGTCTCCTCACATAGGTCAGAGCAGCCATGAGACCTTGATTCAAATTTCAGTGGCTGCAAGGCCACGCAAAACAGCCGTTTGGAGAAATACTATCATCTGTTGAGGTATCACCTGGTGAGCAGTTAGGCCCATACTGTTGTCAGTTTGTAGTGCAGAAAGGCATCAAAAATCTAGGAGAGAAACACAACCCCCCCTCTTTCAGCAGCAAGAAGAGAAACTGGCATCTAGAAGACTTACTACTATCACACCTCAATCATGACTGTTCAAGAATGAAACTGGATTTCCCTTCCTGCCCCCTGCCGCCTCATTTATCTCCATCACCAATAGCTCCTCCAAAACTCATATCAAACAATTAGGCTCACAAGGCAGAATGAGACACAACACCCAGATGTAAAAATGGGAGAAAAAAAAATCCGTTTAACATCTTTATGAAAATGACAAGACCTCAGGGAATGATGTCAGAGACACAACAAAAGTAATCTTACTCTAACTGTTGCTTTTACTTGCTACAAGAAAGTGACCTTAAAATATAGATTTTATAAGTAACACAGAAACAGAGTAACATTTTGAAATAGGCAAAATGGGAATTACACATGGCATTCTTACAAAGTGACTGTCAAACAGGAAAAATCATACTTGTAGATAAAAAAAAAACTATCTCTTTTTCCAGACAAACCCAAAATTTACAAAGCATTGCAGGGCTGCAGAACTTTTCAACAGCACCTATGTCAAAAGCAGACTCAGACTGCAGAGGCTACTATACAGCTGTTACACCCTACTCTTGTACTATACAGATGCTACAGCTGCTACTACAGGAAAAAGTAGTGCTTTTAAGGCTCCAAGTCTTCTGCTTATGAAAGTAATAAGGAAAAGACACAGCTTCTTCAGAAATGCATAAAAATAATTCTATTCCCCGTAAGAAAAATGTTTCTTTCTGATTTTGTGTTTCATGAGTAAAATAAAAGTGAGGCAGGTTGTCCACATATACCATTTTGTCACGCACACGAGCTACCAGAAAAAGAGTTTTGCTTAAGGTATGACTGATTTGGGGTTGGGGCGGGGTGGGGTGTGTTGGTTTCTTGTTTTTTGTTTTGTTTTGTTTTTGTTTTTTTTTTTTTTTTTTTTAACAGAGTCAAGATGAAGACTGCAAGGATTCTGCAATATGTCATTCAATCTCCAGGCCAAGTAAAGCCCTTCATAGGATATCAATTTTTACTTCATAGTATACAGATAAAAGCAGCTGATGATTTCTCAGCAAAAAAATTCACACCTAAGCTTCAAGCCCAATCTGTAACAAACTAGTAGTTGTATATCTGTATAAATTCTCACTACCTTTTCCACGTGAAGGACAATCCAAGCACCAAGTGAGCCCGGAGGGTGCACACATTAGCTGGGCAATGGCTCCAGCCGTGACTGAAGACGGCCAAAGGATACTCAGGAGCTGGGAATAGCTTCGGCACACTGATGTACCATTTGTACACCGTTCTACCCAGATGCTTCCAGCGCTCCCAGCATTGCTGCATGTGAACGTCACTTTCCTATGCCACAGGGAAGACACGCAACCATTCCCGCTACACCATGAGAATTTTTCAGAAGCCGGAAAAAATGCCAAAGCCTGGGCACCGTTGGGAGTGTCCTGGCTACGAGTGAACTGCCTAAATGGCAGAATGACCTCTCCGAGCCATAGGTGACCCCTGGGAGCGCCTTCTAAAGACATGGGGCTAAGGACACCTGCCACATTTGTGCCTGCAGTTTTCAAGTCACGTGTGGAATTGAAGATTTCCTGTTTAACAACAACCTGTCTATAGGTGGCTCTGGGATGTCTAATCTCACAAAGAATTATTTTTTCAGAAGTGGTTACAGAAAAGGAGCCGAGATTCAGAACTACGCAACTACGGTACCAAATGTGCAAATGTACAGCAGAAACACCTGATCAGCTATGTAAGACTTATATTACAATAATAACCTTTGCTGGTCACAAAAGAACTTTAATTCAGCATAAAGAAATTAAAGCATTTGTAATGGTTAAGCATTTTATTGTATGCAACTACCTTTCCGGAAACGCAACAGACCTTGGAATTGGGATGTTATTAGTAATGGAGAAACTTACATATGACAATAAAGATACTTATCAAGATGTCGTTCGCTGTACAGGCCAACAAAGTAGATTTAGCAAGACACCCCAATGCATTTACAACCTTTCTCCTGCAAATTCAAATGATTTAACTCTCAAACTGTGCCCCAAAGTTGCAGTTCTTACACAGAACCCTTACTTCCAACTCTGAGAAACAACCCTTTTTGTATCACAGTCCAGTCCTTCATTTCACACTGGGGAAAGTGAGCTAAAAAGGAGCTACTGCCACACAGCCCCAAAGTGACAGTCACTGAATTACCTCGCCTTCTGGCTCACGCACATCGCTTTCCTTGTTTGACAGCAGTGCCTTCCACAAAGAAGGGGAGCTCCCAGGACACTTCCAGGCATCGGACCAAATAGTTACTTAAGTGTACAGATGTATCGGGGTCACAGCAGTCAAGATTTGCTAGCCATTTGCCAGGAAGAGATGGCTTCTAAAATTGATTTCCTGAGAATATATTAATGTTTTACTAACAGGTGCAACAGTACGGGTGAAAGTCAGATAATCGCTATTCCTAGCATAGCACAGAATTTGCTATAACCACCAAATGAAATATCTGCATGTGGACGAAGGAACAATAGTGCAATAACCTTTAAAGAAACTGCTTCCGCTCCACACCTGGCCCCACAGTCTGTCCAACTTTTGCTGCTGACTACCATCACATCACAATTACCCAAACATTAGGCGCAACTCTCATCTGACTTATGCTCTTTCACTGGACCCATTCTCCACGCCTACTCTAGTAAACGAGAACAGAAGTATCACTCTCAGCTTTTCCTGTAGACTAAATAAGATCCTCTGTATTTGCCACTTTTAAATAAACGTTAATAAGCCTTGCAGGCTGAATCATTTCCCAGCAGACCCAGCCAGTGCTTCAGTATAACACAGGTTGAAGACTCCTTGTTGCTCCCCTTCTTCCTTCGCTTTATTACCAAAAAACAGCTGCTTTATACAGAGAGAAGTCACACTGGGGAGGAGACTGCAGAAGGGAGGAGAAGGGGATGGCTGAGAAACACGAGCAACAGCCAGAGGCTACTCCCAGTTTCCTCAAAATAACTGACAGAGTCCACTGCTGGGAGTAAGGCTGGAGCAAGGGCTGACAGACACAAATATTTGGCAAAGGCAGCTTCAGGTGGAATGGGGAGAGCCAGCACACACCTGCTCGCTCCACCTCACAAGTGCTCCATTTTCGATGTCCAGTTTTTCTGAGGGGAAAAAAACCAGACTTCTAAAGCAAAAAGATTTAAGGCAGCACACTTAAACGAGGTGCTCTTATCTTTTTTGTGCTTGGCTGCCTGACCATTCTCCACTTCACTTACTTGGCTGCTATCTTGCAAATGAGAAGGAAGCCAGAAGTTATGCACCTGTGTTTGCCCCTGTATTCAGTATTCCTATTAAGTCCTAAAGCCCTATTATGTGGTAGACAGGCATGCGGGATTGCTCTGCTCAGGTTACAGTAAGGCAGGTGAGGGGCTTTTCAATCTTAAACAATGATTACAAAGAATTCAAGACAACACAGTGGTTAGACTTGGTCTTACAGCTGAGAACAACAAAAACATTGAATACTACTGAAAACATAGCATTTATTACAGCTGCTACTATGCACCCAGATACTTATGTGTGAGAAAAGAGTAAGCAAGGTCCGACCCAGCAGGCCCATCGTCAAACATGACAAAAAAAGTACAACTCAGATGTTAAACCAAGTTTATGTACAGTACAGTTTGCAGTATCACGGTTCTACACATTTTCTAGTACAGTTCATAGTGTCGAGAGGAACTTGCTTCTTGCATTTTGGGAGATCTGCTTCACTGTAAAAGTTGTCACAAGGCCAGCTGTTCTGATTTAGTGTTATTAAAAAGTTATGAAAAAAAAGCAGCTTCCACTTCATCAGAACCTGTCTTTTCAACAGGCTTATGACAAACACTGATTTTGCCCTGTGCGTACAAGTTACTCTGTATAGAGCTGAAAGTCTGCAGTACTAACTTCTCAGATCAGAGGAAACAGTGAGCGGTATATATACACACCATTACACATATTTCAAAGTTAAGTTTCTCAAGCAGTGATTAGCAGCTGTATGTCTACAGACTAACCTTACAGGTTACTATCTTAACTTTAAAAAAAAAAAAAAGAGTAGAGCTGGAGTTCCAAAGGAACCTGACCCTACAATTTGGTGAAAACAAAAACTGTGCAAGAGACACCTTATGGATTATCTGTGCCAAGACACCAAAAGAAAGGCTTTGGGGAAAGACGGGGTCAGAAACCACTCAGATAATAATACAACATGTTACCAAACAGCACTTTAACTGCAAGTGAGGCAGTATAAGGCAGTTCACTGAAGACTTGCTGCTACTTAAATCAAACAGGCAGGAATAAACAAAACATCAGGTGCACCAGAGCTGTATCATATAATAGATCAAAGAGAAACTGAGATAACATCAGAGAAATTTAAAAAATGCGGCTGTACGCCTGGAAGGCTAGTGAGTATGGACAGAAAGTCACAGGGAGAGCAGCAACGCCCTGTCAAGCAAGGAAAATCCCAGGCTCAGGTCTTACAAGAAGCTCCCAGCCCACAAAGAAAGATCCTAAATGGTAGACATGACTGGCAGGCACTTCTACCAGGTCCAAGTGGTACACACTCAGCAAAATGATACCACATCAGCTGTTTCTCCAGTCTGCTCTCAGGACTGGGGGTTTTGGGGAGAGGAGAAGGGACAGTCTGTTTTGTCTGGATCCACCCAAAAATGTGCTAGCAAAAAAAAGACCAGAAGCACGACCACCAAGACACAGTATCTGAGCTTTTCTGGGCACTCAGGGGTTAGGCAGTTCCGCTTGGCTACAGAACTGTAGAGTGATTTTCTCTGAGTGCTGGTACCAGGGCAGAGTTTAGATGGACATGTATTCCTTTTTCTACTAGCTGACATTCCTTCATCGGTATTCCTTCAGCTGTTTGTTCTCATTTGAGCTTCATTAAATAAACATTTTGTTTCTGGAGGAATTCTTACCTCTAAATTACTAACATGTTGCCTCAACTTTCACCTATGTGCAATTGTTTGGCTGTGAATCTGAAGATTAGGAAATTTCTTGAAGTCTAGCGACGGCGGAGGAGATGAAAAGGTCTCTGGAGACAGCGAGAAAGAAACGGGCTTTAGCCCAAGCTTAAGGAAAGCTTCACTAACATCAGCAAGCGTCTCCTAAGCAAGACTAGGCTGAGTATCACCCAAGTGTTGTGAAAATTTCATAGAACCTTATTTTCTTGCAGATTCCAACTTATATAGTGCTCTGAACAATTTTATTTCTCAGGAGCTCACCGATGCTTTTATCAAGACGAGCTGCTATCATAATCATTTCAGTGGAGAAGATTTAAGCTGTCAACACTAATTAATATTATACATACTGTTGCACTGATTTACTGATGAACTGATTTTTTGTTATTGGTACTATTAAGAAAAAAGAAACCACTAACATATGGGATACAAAATAAACACAGTAGTGAAACACTGCTGTGTACTGAAAAACCAAAAAACCTGACCTTTTAAAGAAAGCCCCCCCTTCCTCCTCACTTCCCATTTGCCAAGGAAAGCAAACAGTTCCTAGACGCAGGAAAGTCACTGGTTGAAGTCCAGCTAAAGTCCTTCATGCACAGAAACTACCTCACCAGCACCTAGGGATTTATAAATTTGATATTATATGTACCAGTGAAGTTGTTAAGAAGTTTATTGTCTGGAGAGCTGGAAGCCATCCCTTTCTCGTGTCTTCTGTCCTTTTTCATATAATGGAACACAATTTTTCAATTCTGCCGAAAAAAAATACTCCACAAAACTGCAATTACTATATATTTTAGGTGTTGGAATGAGGAGGGAATATTGTATCATCATATTTATGGTAGGAAAAACCAAATGAAAAATTGAAATCAGTAACAATAACAGATCTTGATTCCCTCCCTTTCCCTCCTCACTTCCGACAGGAATACTTTTAGATTTTAGAATACTATTTCAACGCTCAGCATGAGGAACTAACAGAGCTGGCTTAAAGCAAATCCTTTGTAAAAAATTCCTAGTGACCCCCGTTCCGTATTTTATATGTAATGCTGAAACTTCTTTGCCGTTTCACTCTTTGGCCTTCCTTATACGGACAATCGCCAATACTGGTAAAACAGATAAAGCTGAAGGGTATTACCACGCCAAGGGGTATTGCTGTCACAGCTTCCTTGGAATACTTCTCAAAAAACCTGCACATTAGCCTCAACAACACGCACATCACCCTCTCCTCTGGGACACGAAGGCGCTGTCACCTCCACTGAAGGCTGGCTGGTGGCAGCCGGGGCTGCAGCAGGCGGCTGCGGCGGTGCCGACCAGGACGCTGGCCCTGCCGCAGCCGCCCACGGTCTCCAGCCAGCCACCGGCCCTCGGCACCCCGCAAGCTCCATGGCGGGGTGCCCGGCTGCTCGGCAGCAGGCAGCGGCTCACGGCCTGGGCACAGCCGGCAGAGGCTGGGTGGCTCCAAGGAATCAGAAGCTCTCTGCTGTCATTTAACCTTGGCACACGACCTATGCTGAAAAGGGCACACACCACTGGTCACCCCCGCGCTCTACAGGCCACACAATCAGCAGGAAGCGACATGAACTTACTTGGAATCCACCTTGGTAAGCCAAAATTAGGTTGCCAGACAATAGGAAAACCTCTCTTGTCCTAACGTATACCTAGGATCACAGCTTAGGCACGAGGGTGGGAGCATAACTAACACCAAGTGACAGCAACGCGCAGAACATACAGCAGCATTTAACCACAGATATTTAACGCCCAAAGAAATTGTCACTAATGCAACGCACATTAGCAACGGGTTGAAAAGCGACCGCCTAAGTACCAACTCAAGCCCAAAACACGGTGATGCCGAGGTAAGAAAGTTGTTCCCTAAAGAACAGTGTGTTGGTTTGCAAGCATTCATCTTAGTTGTTCATCTAAAAAATTCCTAATGGGCTGACTTGAAGCTGGGTAGAGAAAGGCACAGGTGTGTTTCTTTACAGATAAACAAGTTTCAATAGGGGTAGTGTAGAACAAAATAATTTTTAAAGGACTTGGTAGCTGATGAAAAAGACAGACCTGCCAGGTCATCGAAGGAGATAAAAAAATCTCAGGGTAACTGGTCAGGAGAGGAGAAAATGGACAGGGATGAAATCACTCAGACTTTGACTCCTGACTTTAAGAGATGCAGTCACCCACACTGCAAGTGCCTTAGGTTTCAGGCCAGACAGGACAAGCAATATCTGCGCTGTGCCTAACGTTTCTCATCCTTCTGCGTAACACAGGATTACCCACCAACTCCTGCATTTATCGTAGTGCCTCACTCAACCTTAACTGCTTATCATAGACAAAAACCCTTCTCCTTTAGAAAGTGTTCTCCATTTCCTGTATGGATTGTAATGAATTAACAAGGGCCATGCTGGAACCAGCTGACTGAAGCCTCTCTCTACTTTTACACCACCAAGTTTTCCAGTGACACTCTTGTGAAAAAATGTTTTTAAGGTAGTGTTATGCTTGCATTTTTATCAGCACTCTTACACCAGTAAGTGAGAAAACCAAGCATCTTCTGTGTGTGTCTGACTACAATTAAAGCAGCTTGGGGAACTCCTCTAGCTATAACACCCCGGCGAGTGTCCCCGAGAGCCTGCCTCTATCCTGACCTAACGTATAAAGCCACCACTCTGTTCTTCCGTGGCTGCTGCAAGATTTCAAACCGAGATGCCTGAAGCAGTAACAAACCTTGATAGAATTTATTTTCAGCTGTCTGCAAATTCTGATGGGGCTCTTTTATAACCATTGAAAACATCTGCACTAAGAAAGGAGAACGGAGATATTTATCGAGGAGCCTAAAAGAAGACGTAGGGAAGCTACCCTTGCATCAAGCATATCTGGTCCTTATCCAGCTCTCTTGTTCTGGGGCACCCCTCTGCATAACCAGAGAGAGACAGCAAAGCCATCTGGAAAAAGGCAGGTCAGTGGGCACCTTGTCTGCAGCAGCGTGGCCCCCTCCCCCCGAGCACCAGCAGCATTTGCTAACCCTCCGGTGGAGGACGACACTGCCCCTATGCCGAACCTCAGGTGCCTGGACCTTGCACAGGAATTTGTAGTTTGAAATAACGTTCTGCGGCACTCTATGTATGTACATGTATGCACTCTTCCGCTCCCCAAGCCACATCCCCAAGATAATAGACAAAAGTTGAAATAATAATCAAATAAATTTCCCTGATGTTACAGACTTACATCATGTTTTGCTCAGGATTTTCAAAGATTATGTGTTATATGAATTGGCCTGTGTTTTTGTTGGGAGGAAAATCATCTTGACAAGAGATGGAAGGGGGCGGGGGCTGGTGTCCATCTTGAAGTGGAGTTAGCAGCTGGGTTAGAATTTAGCCTTGAGTAAAAAGAGGACAGAGTTTCATTTTGAAATGCTGACACTCATGTTAATTCAGCAAAGAGAAGTTCTATGAAAATATTAATACTTATTGCCTCACTGTAGATAGCTCCCTCTAGCAAATGAAATTTACAGAAGTAAAAATAAACTGTAACAGAAATAATACCTTTATATGGACCTGCAGAAAGCGAGGCAAGTGAATGCAAGCAATCCCCAAGTGTTCTGTGGACAGAAGGCACTATAGCATATGCCATTCTTTTTCTTCCCAGTACTATGCTGTACTACAAGCTATTTTTGTTATGAAGACTCTAGGTAATCTTGTTATGCAGCTCTAAAATGGATTTATTTTGTGATCCTTTCACCGACTTATTGCCACCACGAAAAATGACCACAAAAACTGTCACAGCCAACTAGTAAGCTAATTTTGCACGTTCTCTCCAAATCTCCAAGCTATTCCTTAAACAAAGATTAAAAATAAACACTCTCAGAGGCTACAGGAAGAAGGAGGCACTTTTAACTGCCTTCATTTCTGACCTAACAATAGGAAATAAGACAAAAACAAGGGCAGAAACCTCGCTTTAAGACACTGGCCATCAGCAGCCTACACACCTGAAGCAAAATACATTATTTTGCCTTGGATAATCTAACCTTTGTTTCAGCCCCACGCAACTCAACTATGACTCAAAGACCCAATTACAGCAAGTCCCTCTGGGCCAGCACAGAGATGTTTCTGATAGCAATTGAGAAAATGGAAAGCACTGTGCACAGCAAGATGCCTTCATGTAACAAGTTTGCTATGCAGCAGGCTCCTGAGCTGTGAACAACTGTTACTTATAACATGACATAAGCTGACTTTAAAAACCTAAATAACATTGCACTTAAGTAACACCAATCTAGTTATCTTTTGGCAACATGCTTGGATTTAAAGCTACAGCAGACAACATAGTGGCGTATACTGCTTGAAGTGACTACAGATTGTTAACTCAACTTGTTTCTTTCCAAGTGACCCTGATTTTCAACAAGTACTGAGCATCCACTGTGTAAAAATCAAAACCCATGGTCCAAGCTATAAAAAAAACTTTTGGTCATTTTTAGAAGAATTTAGGTCGAAAGCCTGTTCACAAAATTACATTCAACACCTCCACAGCTTCTCAAGGCCAAGTTCCATACCACCTAGCTAGCATAGCCAAAAAGATAACATACAGCTGCTAATTTTTTCCAACCAGCACCAGGCATGTCTATCCTCATTATTTCACAAAATGGGTATTTAGGGTGGGGTTTGTGCAGATTACTAGATTACCTCTGGACTTGAGCGCTGAAACCCTGTGCTTCTGCCATCTTATTTCTCTAATCCATCAACATTGCAAGAAATCTGTCTTACATACTGCAAATGGTCAGAAGACATCACATTTCCTTTGTACCACATTGAAATAATTTGCTATTTGGAAACTGGTTCTCCACCAAAGTGACAGAAAAAAAAATCTCACCTTTTAATATTTGGATCAGTAACTGACATATTTGGTAATGGCTTATCAATCAAGTACAGCTCTAGGGGCTGTCTCTTCCACCTACAATGGAGAAGCGTTCAGTGAGTCTGCTTCCCGACATCAGTAACCTTGTCCATTTAAGCAAAATGAGAGACTGCTGGTAATATACAAAAAAGCTGGAGCCACTCCTATCTTCTCCACCTTCCTCCCAACGTGGGTTTTTTTTTCCTCTTGGAAAAGACAAGCTTTCAGACTTAAAAAAAAAAAAAAAAAAAAAAAAAAAAAAAAAAAAAAAAAAAAAAAAAAAAAACCACCACATTTTCATTCCAAGCACCTAATGCAGATGGAAAGTGCAGTGGCCTAGTCACCAAGAGGCTTAAATACAGAAGTTGCAATCAAAGAGGACAGAGAGTCGAAAAAGACTCAAGCACTGTTAACAAGCTACGAATAAAGCTGCTCAGAGGAGCAAGCCAAGAACACAACACGAAGAGCTGGATAGCAGCGTGCTGAGGCATCAGGAAGAATCAGTCCCCAGGGCCTTGTCTGGAGTCGTCACCCAGAGCAGGGAGGGAAAGACCAAGAGGTGGTATCTGTACCAGTAAACAAAACAGTTCCAGCAGTCAACTAGTACAGTGACACATACCACCACTAAATCCACATGGCTTTAAGGAGTGGGTCGTTGCACCCAAGCTGCCCACTGGGACTTGTTCCAGGACCAGCTTAACTCCAAAAATGCAACTGATAGGTCTTTGGGCCAAGGACCAAAGTACCAGTACCAAGGACCAGTCTAACATTTTCACTACAGGATGACCACATTTCTGTGCCAGCGTGCAGGCTTTGGCACTGCTAGATCACTTAGCGCAGAGATAACCAAACA